>NC_056725.1:1084767994-1084845494 GCF_019279795.1 Protopterus annectens
ATCATAAAGCTAAAGATTAATCTAAAGAAAGTGCTAGCTGTTGTAAGAGCTACCTATTTTCTCAAAGATAAATGTTTTGTTAAAGATCACATATATGCAAAGAAGTAAAATGTGCTAAATGTGAAGTCTTTTTGTTAACCTAATTTCAATATTTTATGCTCTGCTTCCAAAACATTTTGACATTGCCTAAAAAGCATATTTCTAAAACAGTTTATAATCCTGAACACATGTATTTTCTTTGCTAAATATACTTTGAAGTGAAATATCTGTTCACAATTAGATTACAGCCGCCAAATGAATGTTTACCACCTATCCACCTTCTGACTACTGTGATGCAAACACATCCTTCTGCTTTTTATACAGGAAGATATGGAAAATGCATGCTTTTAATGATGCATTTTATTATTACACATATTTAACTGTGTCAAATGAAGAGCATTCCTTCCTTGCAGAAACAAACACCACTGACTGCATTTAAATGCACCATTAAAAAAAAGATTTCAAAACAGGCTGAATTGTAAACAGACTGATATCTTATCATCATTTAGGGAATTTGCAGTAACACAGACACACAGGAGAGGAAAGCTAAATAATCAGTGACACAGAGCTGCATTCCCAGGGCCATTCATGTACTTAAATGAAAAAGCAGATCAGGCTGCCGCCCAAGGTTAACAAAGGAGAACAAAGCAAGACATTTCGGAGGTAAGAAAATAACCCAGCATATAAGAGTAAATTATACATGAATGTAAAGTTATTTCAGTGTCTGATAATCTTGAAATGAAGAGCACAGACTGCCAAAACCTTTTCAGTGCTTGATAATGAAGCTGGATTTATTTTATCAGCCTGTTGACCAGACAGCCCCATTTGGCTTATCACAGATCCTCGTTTTTCCAGACAACTCAGTATCACAAAGAACTAACAGGCTTAGTCAAGGTCATACAGGGTAGAATGTGGGTGTTGATGTGATTCATACTAAGGTTTTCTGCTTCACAGACCAACATGTTCAACATTGGAGTATATTATTTATATGCCCTAGAAATACTTTGAGTGTATTCGGTTATATTTGGATTTCTATTTTATATTTTCCTATATACCTAAAATATTTTCAGTAATATAAATCTACAAGCACAACAAAATTGAATTAGGAATCTCACGTATCCTATTTTGGGTAGACGTCTATCACCCTCTTCAGTATATTAGATACTAATATCTTTCAAAGTATTAGTTTCTCATTTCTCATATTTTCAATTGCCTTTTATGAACTGTTAAATTTGTTATTCCCTGCATGATTGGGCAATTACAGCTGCTTTCCCTAATTTTGTAATATTTTTGTTTATTTTGAATCAATCATTATGTAAAATTACTAAATTTTTCACTGTTTTAAAGTGCACGGTGATGTATTGTTTGGACACCGTAGCCCACATATAAGATTACCATTTTCAGTATTGCAGGGTATTAAATACATTATATTTCAGTACATTCTAAAGAAAAATAATAATTCATACTAACTCTGATCAAGTAAACAGCATTAGGAGATACTTCAATTTGCACCAACCATGTAGCATTGTTTATTTTTAAATAAATTATTACATTTGCTTCACCATTTAGTGCAAACATTAATGATAGGAGCAAATGAGATAATTATTCTATTGGTGCTGCTATGTACTATAAACAGAGGAAACAGACAGGCAGAGATAGATGGTTGGATAGATAGACAGACAGACAGATAAGTAGATAGATAGATAGATAGATAGATAGATAGATAGATAGATAGATAGATAGATAGATAGATAGATAGGCAGATAGATAGATAGATTAGATAGATAGATAGACAGGCAGGCAGATAGATAGCTAGATAGATAGATAGATACATAGATAGATAGATACATAGATAGATAGATAGACAGAAGGAAAGATAGATAGGTAAAGTGTAAGGTGCTTAGGTAGGAAGAAAGGTGGTGGTTTCCCATACAGAAAAACTAAATATTAAAATGAAACTGTTTAGATTGTTGAAGCTCTCAGAAGACATGTTTTATCTGTAATATAAGCATACTTGAATTCCTTAATAGTTATTCCCCAGGATTTACTAATCTTCCGTGTAAGACTAGATTAGTCTTACACGGAAACGCCAGTCTAAGAGTATGACGGCAGCGCGCCATGCATATTAATGAGGGTGCGCTGCCTCAAATCTAAAGCTTACACGAAGCATGGATGAGTGTAGGGGGCGTGTCGGACTGCCGAGCAGTCCAAAAATCCACGCCCCTGCAATGACGAAACTCGAGAAATGTCGAGTTACATGAGCGAGTCTGCTCACATGTGTACATTGTAACACTACACTCCCCCATATGTTAAACCTCGTACAAATTTAGAATTAAAAGAAATTTTTTTTTTGTTTTATTTCCGATATAGCTGCTCATATTTGTACGTGTTTGTGCGGGATTACCCATTGCTTAGCTACAGTTAGCAGCTTAAACACCGAAGAGGATAATAAGAAAAATATATGCAAACTAGGCAAAATAGAAATAGCATAGTGGTTAGAGCCTTCGCACAAAGAAGAGGCATTCCTGGTTCGAGTCCCACTACTGCATGTTCCATTTTCAGTTGGAAATCTGCATACAAAAATATTTCCTGACATTTATCATGTATAAGTTTTGTAAAAAGCATTCAAATGTTATATGTAGTAGTGAACGAATTCTATATATATGAAGGTGAAATGGTTATGCATTCTGAGGCATGAGTAACTTATTTTAAGCAATATAAAGCACTGCTAAGAACATTTTAGCAGTATTTAGCATATTTAAAACCAATTGCTCATAGCTGAGCACCGCGTTAACAAGCACAATGTCTTTGCGAGTAGCTGCGCACCATGCTAACCAGTGCAAATACAACATATGTGCGCATAGCTGTGCACCGAGCTATCCAGCGCAATGTCGGGCAACATCGAGCAACGTTGGGCAAAGTCAGGCAAAGTTAAGCAAAGTCAGCTAAACATGGCCACACCTCCTTTACTGTACCTTAACCATTCAGGTCTGGCCAGCAGGAAAATAAAAAGCAGTGATAGGGCTCGAACTCAGGATACTGTGCACAGTACATACCACTAAGCCATGACAGCATTTCATAACCATGCACTTTCAACAGACACATATCTATCAAAGGAATATTAAACATTTCCAGCATCAGATAAGCAGGTGTGCCTACAGCTGAGTTTTTCCAAAACTGTCCAATCACAAATAAGTGCAGGAAATGAGGCATATTTAAGCTCCACAGGTGGGAATACTTGCCATAACTGGTTGTAGTTCCCTTCTGCAGTCAGCATGGCCAGTGTTGGAGAAGTCACTTGATTTTGAGTGCAACGCTGGGGCACTGAGGAGTCCAAAGTAATGGTTTGGCTCCCTGTCCACAATCATGAGGAAAGACTCCTGCGGGGCCAGTACCATGGCACCCAATATAAAATGGAGGCCTGGAACAGTCTTGCTCATGATCTCACCAGTGCCACTGGCGTTCCTCGGACTGGTGAGCAGGTCAGGCACCATTATTCTGACCTGAAGCGACGTAAGGAGGATCAGCTGGAACAGTGGATCCAGGAATCCCGTGCGATGCCTAATACCCCAGTACTGAGTAAGTAGCCATTATATTAAGTATTTAAGAATTGCTATTCTTGTCTATACTATGGATAGGTATGTCTCAATATCACTGCATTTACTTCACAGCTGCAGGTGTCCGGGCTATGAATCAGCAAGCCCATGAAGATAGGTTTCAAATGCTGTGTCATCAGGCAGGTTAGTAATTATTCTGAATGTACTGTTATATAAAATAAATGCGAGGGCCTTCAAAAAGTGTTTTAACCCAATAAATAATGTTGTAATAGTCCTTTAATAAATGTATAATTCCTGTGTCATTTTCTTTGATATGTTGATTTACTGTTGCATTTTACAAATAGGACTGTTGTATTAAGCAGTGTTAACCCACACTTGGGTAGGCCCATATAACGTGGATGAAGGGAGTGCCAGTAGCTTTTATGCATATTTACAACCCTCAACTGTTGGTTCATGCCCAGCATGTACAGGTTAATCTGGCACACGAGTAGCTTGGTACTGTGTTCCCCAGAAATGTCAGTGTGCTGCCAGAAATGTAGGGAGCTGCTAACATATAACTGATACTTTCACCTGAACATATCTTGATAATTATATGAAAGTAGAGCTGTCAGTGTACCATCTTTGCAGTAGTGTATGTGAGCAACTCTCAAAATATGTAGCAGTAACATCTGCATCTTGGACAGTTTGTATCCAAATGCACAATATAAGGACATTGGGTAGTGTAATAATACATGTAAGGAACATATAACTGTAGTTAATAGGAATGTAGTGAATATTAGAAGGATATATAAGTTGTTAATTGAGCTATCCTTTTCCACCCTGCTGTATGTGCATAAAAAATGCAATTCCACACCTCAATCGGTATGTCTAATCTCAAAACATTTGTTGGGACATATGTCCTATTGGTTTATAAATATTTATATTTATTTCTATGCATGTGCCCTGTTAAAATACCACAATATTGGTGGCCTGTTGCCATCAATTCAACCTGCATGCTGCTGTGATGTCCACGATTGTTCTATATATGCATGTGTTATGCTTGCTTTTCAACTGTTGAAAATCTGGTGTGTTGGGTTAATGGGAATACTTCTGCATGCTGTTATAACTAATTGGGAATGCTGTTGACTGTTACTAACCCATATCTTTATTAAACCCTCCAAAACATAGTTCGTATGGGAAGGCCGGTCCCAGTGGACCCACCTGTCCCAACTCAGCTGGCCATGGCACCTGGCATCAGCAGGTCTGGTGCCCAGCCTGGGACCTCCTCCTCCATTGGCCCTTTGCCACCTTCGGGTGGAAGCACTGCATTGGATGGGGCTCTACCCCCTCATGCAAGCATGGGTGGAGGAGGCCATTTATCACCCTTCGAACAGTCCGGGCCGTGGTGCGTAGAGAGATTGAACGTTCTGTTGCAGAACCTCTATGCCAGTTTGAGGCATGAGTGGCGCAACTCCCAGGTCAGCCTGCCCCTCCTACACAGGCCCCAGCACAGCCACCCTTTGGGCTGTGAAGGTGCAGTGGTGACTGCCCATGGGTGGGGACCTCAGTCCCACTGTTTCCATCTGTGGGCTCATGGGCTTGCGATTTCCAAACATCCCTCCCCGTCAAAGGTGTTCACCCACCACACGTGTCATATACTGCCCCTGTATGCGTCTTGTTTGTCTTGTCTGTTTACCTCCCCAACCTACCTCCACAAATACACCTACTTCCCCTACCCCACATTCCACTCTCAGCAAAAAAAAATAAAAGGGCAATCTGCTCCCAAAAAAATTACGCCCCATACATAGCTGCCCATTTTGCACACATGTCCACTGGACACATAAAATGTAATTTAATTGGCATTACACCATACTTTGTTGCTCTCACCCCTCTCTCAGGGGTTGAAGGTTTCCTATCTACCTCCAAATTTATTCCATATGCACAGCTGTTTCTGTTAAAGAAATGGACAGCTATGGACCTTCCCTACACCCATCCTGCACATCCCGAGCTACTTTCCATACTGTCTTTCCCTCTTTATGCCCCTTTTTCACCACTTTCCTATCTCCCCATTTTTCTTTTCTTTCAAAGAAACGAGTGCGGGGGTTAGCAGGAGTAAGAACTATTAAGCAGTAGTTAGCAGGTTTGCACGAGTTTGCGCTTAGCTATGCATTGCTAAGCATCGCGTAAACCTACACAAACCCGCTTACAATTATTTAAAAGTGCCTTAGTCACTCTGTATGTGAGGGGCCTTGTTCTGCTCAGGAGCAAAATAAAACACCTCTGTCAGTCTCGAACCCCGGACTTTGTACACATTACACAACATGAAGTACCACTAAGCCAGGGTAGATATACAACATGCTGGTGCTGAAATAAATATATCATGCATCAGAATGAGTGAATGTATAGGAAAAATAGGAATGCCATACCACACAACTTGTTCTGTGGATCTTTACCAACAGTTGTTGTGAAGTTACATTACATGACTGTGATAAGAGAAGCAGCCATTCTAGCAGGAAATAATGTTACACCATCACTTTACAACCCCACACAGTATCACAGCAGGACAAACACTTGAATACCTGTTTAGGGCAGAAGCCATACCTCCCAACTGTCCCTAATTTTCAGGCATGTCCCTGATTTTGACACAAATTTTAGCTCTGTCCCTCTGAATCCCTCCTATAACTACTGACTTTGGCCAGAAAGGGGGTGAATTACACTTAATGAATAATGACAATAATTAAGAGTTAGACAATTCTTTTACTTCAGAAAAGGTGTATTAATTCATATGCTCTGATTCTCTCAATGTTTCAACTTAATGGCACTAATATTTTAAAGGTGTCCCTGACTTTTTCTTTACTTTTCCCTGAGTCTGTTCAATATCTACCTGAGTGTTTGAGAGGTCTGGCAAAGGCAGAAACCAGAAGCATATCAACCTTTCTGCTGTTACACACTATGCAAATAGCTTTGGAAGGAGTTCCAGAAGCATACCCTTATGTAGGAATACAACACTGAAATACAAATGGATGTAGCCATGTAATGGTAGCAACCAACTGTAACAATGCCATTGCTCTATTGCTGAAAAGATCTGTGTGGTGCACAGACAAAAGATAACAGGCTATTCTCTGGCTACCATGTGGATAGGTCCACAGTTGGGAGTTACGCAGACAGACTTCTTACCTTGATAAACTAACATGTACACAGCAACCCTGTAAGTCCAGCAAGATAAAATCCACACAATACTACTTACGATCTCTGTACTTCTGCAACCCTACCCAAATGTAGAATATACCTGTGTGTGCAGGGTCTACCAAGGATGTAGGTAAGCATACTCACAGTACTGAAATGTGTCCAGTTTTTCTGAGCAGCTTGTGCTAATGTCAACACTAAAAAAGCACAAACTGTTTAGAACTGAGTAAATGAATATTCACAGTATAGCAGTTCATAAACAATTCTTGTGCCAAAAGAATACATCTCAATAACTAGCTTTGTATGGCAGTTAATTGTAAAAGTTGAAAAGAAAGTACATCTTTCCATGTATCTTGGGGTAGCATTTTGAGGGGTGAGTACATTTCTACACTGACAAGTGGGTACTGGAAGCAGCAACATTAGGTCTGGGTACAAAATGTAAATCTCTGGCTACACCCCTGGCTTCTGATATAAGAACTATACCAACCTTCTGTCTTGAACAATGATGTCCACAGCAAACAAGGATGATCTCCATCTTGGAAAGCTAAAAGGGCCACGCCTACCTGAGTTAGCAATTTATAGTACTGGGTTGCTATGACAGTGATTACTGCAATTACTACACAGCAGGCTGCATGCAATGAGCAAATGGTGGCCACTAATTGGTGCAGAGGCCATCACATGCTCATGTGCAAATACCTACAAAAGCAGGCTGCAATCTCTGCCAACAAACTCAATCACTCTATTGCAGAGACTGACAGAGAAACAGAGAGAGAGAGAGAGAGAGAGACAGAGAAAAGGAAAAAGAAAAATAAATATTACCAAATCATACAAAGGAAAGGTATGTGACACATATGTATTTACTGGCATGTAGTATATGTTATTGAAGAATAGTCTACATAATGTGAACCATTCATATGTGGCAGCAGTACTTCTTTATGCATAGATGTTCTGCTTAACTACTGCTATGGACAATACAGTGTGTACCTGTGGGCAGTGGGACATACCTGTGAAATGTGTAGCTCAGCATTAAATGTCAAAGATCTGATCCATGTTATCTGTGTTCTGTACAGTAGTGTGGCCAATGGCTGTTGGGGGGGTTAGTGCTGACATTATATAAATATGGGTGTGACAGAACAACACATGCATGATAGTCATATTAAAGTGTAGCTTAGTACTGGCAACTGCTGTAGCAGTCTAGTATGCTTATCTAACATTTGTAGCCATATATACCCCCCTAATGTTAGTGTGTGTTCATATATGATACCTGGTTGTGTTGCAGCAAGGCCCAACAGTTCAGCTGTGAGGTCCAGGGACTTACAACAGTATGGACCTTATGAGTGTATGCCACACACATACGGAGAAATATATATGTGTATAGAGCAGGGGACATATTGCAACTGTTTGTGAAGGGTGGAGATATATATGCTGGTGAAGGTTAGTATGCGCATATTTGTATGTAGGTTTTAGTGTGTGACAAACAAGACAGCATACAGTGCTGGTATATGACATGTGGCAGTTAAACACTGTATGTGGTTTGTTTGGTTTGCAATGTTGAAGCCAGTGAGGCCTGCTAAAGCTTCCTGGATTGTGAACACCTTCAATGCATTTATCCCAAGACTGTGCGATTTTATTACATTACTGTACACCTCACATTCTTTGTATAATTGATATTCTCACTAAGAAAGGTGAAATGTATATATGCCTATATATATATATATATATATATATATATATATAGATATATATATATGTACACCAATGGATGTGTATATGTATATATATATATATATATATATATATATATATATATATATATATATATATATATATATACTCATACACACTTACATCTACTTCTTGCACTAGATTCTCTGTACTGTTGACTGACTGTGATGGTCAATGTGTTTGTGAATACGTCAAAGATATGTATCTGTGGGATAGCATAGTGGGGAACTGTTTATGTCATGGCATTATGGGTCCTTGCTTTGATCCTAGCAAAAACTGTGTATTCTGTTGCTAGGCAGAAAAAGTGCTATTGCATACAGTGTGATTAAGTCCCTTGGTTTTAACTAGGGTGTGTCATTGGGCTAAAGCACAACATCTATGATTATTGATTAGTACCGATGTTGAATGCAAATCCTGTGTGTACTGTAGTAGTACTTGAAGCTCTGGGCCTGTACAGCAAAGTATGGTGTATGTCCACATTGCTTGCATCCACTGTTTTGTGTGGTCCCTGAATTCATCACAGATTACATTTCTCAAGATTAAGGTTGTGTAAGTGCTGACACACAGTACTGTATAGTACACACTGAAAGCTTATCTGGGTTGTCATACCTTTGTGTCCTGTAATTATGTCTGATAAGTGTGTGGGTATGTCCGTAACATGTCCTTTGACATATGTGTGGTAAAACGTATAACTACATATCTAGCAACATTCATAGCATACTACAGCAGTATGCAACCTATATTCCCAATTGTGCACATATTTTCGCCACAGGTTTGCCATTAACAAGTTATGTAGTATAATAGTAATACATTTACTGGACCTTACACTCATTGTGATGGATGATATATTTCTTTACTCATCAGCTTGATGTATATCTGCTGTGGCTAGGTGGTGCATCGTGTTGCATACAGTGTGTCAGGTACTCTTGTATAGTCTTATATAGTGATTTTATTTTGTTGCTGTGCAGAACATGGTTCATTAGATAGAGAGTGAGCCAGGCACTTCCAAGCAGTTGTGGGGTGAGCAGTGATAAGTGGCAGTTAAAGTGTTTCACTCTCGGTTAGCTAATAGGTTGCTATATATGGCAGTTCAGTGATATCTGTACTGTATAATGTTAAATGTGCCATATGACTTGCTTAGACATATTTTCATATTTATGCCTTCCAGGGATCATGGCACATCACAGTAACCCCAGTTACAGTAGTGCTGAAGATGATATAATTATTACCAGTATGATTCAGCACTACAGCCTCATGTTCTCACGAACCAGGACCAGAAGGAGCATATTGCAATGTGGCAAGATGTTGTCCGTAGGGTAAATGAGGTAGGCCTTCATAACCGGACATATGAGCAGGTACGCCACCACTGCAGTGATCTTCTCAGAAATCTCCGTCAGCGTGCTGCTGATGTGTGGAGAAAACAGCTTGCAACAGGAGGTGGTGTTGATATCCATCCCCCCCTCACCAGAGTGGAGTAGCTGCTCCTGATCCTGGTGACACCTGCCCAACAACAAAAGCAGCAGACATACACCATGATGGAGGTTGGAGCCACCCAGCAAGCACACATGGAGCATGCAGGTAACATGGCATATCTGTAGACTACTGTTATCTGTATTGGTAGATCATGCATATGTAAGATGTGGAGCGTGTCGTTGAAAGATGTGGAGCCTGTTGTTGTGCAATACTGATCATTTGGAACATAATCTGTAGCCCTGGGAATGTAAACTGTTGTTGTATTGTAAGATTGCAAACACACAGTAGCAATGCAACAGTTGTGGCCACTGACAAACTGTCTCATCTCTATGTAGGTCCCTTTGAGGTGACATCAAGGCAGCGGACAGATGCTGGTGAGTGTGTTCTACATTTATTATTGTAAATAAAAAGTGCATGTCATACTTAAGGAGTAGGCCATGTACACATGTAACACACCTACCCATAATGCATGCTGTGCATATTTGGTGTAAGACCACTCACATCTCACTAATGTGATTAGCTGCCTCAAACACATGCAATACCCAGACCATCTCAAACAAATATGGCTAGACTGTAGTGACCATTGGATAGGCACAGTTGATACTCAACATGCACATAACATACACATCTATGTCATACACAGAGCATTTTAACATGCTACACATAAAAGATTTCAAAACCCTCTGTAAAGACACACTCCAGTATCCAAAATCTCATCCACACATTACACATAATATAGCTGAGGGGTAGATGCCTATCATGGAGCATTTAAACACTCTGCAACACACTACACATTCATGTCCGTGATTGCTCCTTATTGGCCTCCTTACAAACTCATGTAACAACTGGTTGTGAAATGCTGAATGTAGCCAAGGTAGTACAGTTCCGGTACAGCATGAGTAGTGCTGGTTTGGAAAACATTTGTAGCCTTGAGTGACCACATGATGCTTCATGATGATGGCCTATGGTACTATAACCCATCCAGTTATTGTAACCACAGTACTACACATAGCTTTCATTGCTATACACCTTAATGTTGCGTGTGTGCACATACATGCACCTCTAAACAATATGCATACCAATCACCATTTGCACAACTGACACATATATGTCTTGTCATGCTATTGAGTGGCTAGGTCATATGACACACATTGGGTATGTGTAGTGTTTAAATATGCAGTTCTGTTTTAGCATGCCATGTCATGGATGACACTGGCATGTCCACAATATGATCTACACTCACCATAAGTACCGTACATTGGGTATGTGGCCGAATGGTATTCCATCAATTATCCATGCACCACTGATGATGTTGTGTGAATACTCATCATGCATGTCCTAAAAATGTGTCTACACTTATTTGCTAAAGACAGAGAGGCTGTAATCAGCATTGGATACCTATCTGACACACAGATACACATCCAGCCATGGTATGTACACCTGTTTGTTATGCTGCACAGTACATTACAGAGTTTAGAATACCTGCACAGCAATGTTGTGTCCATGTATGCATTGTGTTCCAGGGGGAGGCCCATCACCTAATAACAAAACACATGCATCAAAGCCATGTATACTGTTAGTAAAAAGGACTGTCTACACTTGCACTGCATGCTGCTGAGCAACACATATCCTGCATGCTGACATGTGTAATATGACTCTTTTGCTTGTGATACTGTACCCCACCATCCCCTGCTATTGTGTATGTTCTGAGATTGTTGGTGTTGTGTTTGTCTGCTTTAGGGAGGAGTGTATTTTTTTCTGTGTGCATGTGTGCATGTGTGCAAGTGAGCATGTGTGCATGTGTGCACGTGTACATGTGCACATGTGTACATGTGCACATGTGTGCATGTGATCTGACATCATGTTCATGTCTTAAAGTGTGATTCCTGTTTTTCTCTCACAGGTGCCAAGGTAGGGCTGGTTCAGTACAGCAGGGAACCTGATGTCACTGAGACAGACAGTGATCATGAGGATAGGTGTGTGTACAGGCAGGTTTGTCAGGGTCTGTTGTTGGGCCACCAATTGACAGTACACAAGTCTCCACCCCATCCATGCACACAGTCATACTGCCTGTACATCCATCATCACCATTGCCCTTAGCTGAGGGACAGTGTACGGTTGTCATTGGCCAGGACAGTGTGGTATCTATGGCACATGTATCAGGACACATCAGCCATAGCCAGATGTCTGGAATGGTACCACATAGGCAAATGCCCAGGGTTCTCGTAAGAGCACTGCTGGTCATCATGCCCCTGGCAGACATGCCACGCCTCTTTCTACCACACGCATGTTCCAGGCTGTCATGGAGGCACAGACACAAATGGAGCAGTACACCAGATAGGGACTAAGGGCACAGAGGGCTCATAACACCTCTATAAATGACAGTATCCATGACCTAGCAGGTGCCATACATAATTACACTGAGGTCATTGATAGACGTTGGGATGAGACATTGGATGTCCTCCACAATGTCCTGTCCATATGTCAGGACAGTGTGGGAAGGTTGAGACGTTGATGTGGACATATGCCAGCAACATCAGCAGCTGGAGGTCGCCGTGGATGTCCAGCAAGTCACAGCCCACTCACATAGCGCCAGTACCAGCCCCAGCAATGTTGGGGGGGTCTGTCCATAGACCGTCCCAGAAGACCACATGCACATGGCTCTGGCCAGTCCCAGTAGAGACCTGGATCCAGTGGACATATGTCAACCTCTTCAGATAGTACCCAGTCTGGATTAGTACCTGATACTGTCTGTAGCACCCCTGCCAGGCACAGGTTCCGTATTGGTGGCCAGAGACAGTGATCTGTAAAGCCTGCCAGGTATAGTCTGTAGCTGTCTCGCAAATCCCCATATATGGCAGCCACATGGTGGAACTGTGTTCATGCAGACACACACACATAAACCAGAAACCTAGGGCAAACACCCGCACACATTACATCAACATTGGCCCATAACAGTACTCATGGCCCTCACACACACACACACACACACTCACACACAAATGTCGATTATATGGCTCAGTGTAGGCCTCTGGCAAACCAACAACACACCCTGTGCATATGATGAAACCTGTGCCACCTCCTATCATCTGTAACATTGATGCAGGAACAGGCTAACATGGTGCTGATGCACTGGGTGATTTTAATAAAGTATAGCAATGGTTGAATGTGTAGCATGTTGTCAACAGTAAAGTGTAATGATATCCTTGAAGGTGTAGCTGAGCAGGCATGATGGATTAAAGCTGTAATTAGCAATGTTGTATTGTTTCCAGCAGTGTTTATTCCAATTGTGTTTTGTTTGCCCATGTGCCACTTGGCTGATGTGAGTAGTTGTATCAGCATGTGTTATACAATGGACAGTAAGTGTGGGGTGTGTGCAGCACAGGTTTGCAGGTGTACATTTGTAAACATGGTGGAGGTGCACTGTCTGCATGTACGTGCATATTGGACACATGGGCAGGGTGACATGCCCTGTATTGGCCAGTATGCATTTTACTACACACATTTTGGAACTTGAGTACATATGTGTGTGTATGACACGGGTTGACACCATGCTGCGGGTGATGCTGTTGTTGCTATCTGTCATTGGTTTGCATTACTAAGGTTAACACTGTCCCAGCTGCATAATCCTTTTTTAATGCACACTGTTCACCTACAGGGTTGCATGGACCGTGCTATCACAAACACAAGAAATTCTCACTTATACAGTAAAAGTGCATTAATCTCATGGACCCCTGCCATAAACTAAATATATAATAGAAGGTGTGAAGTTTTACCAAAAAAGAGTTGCATACCAAGAAGGGATAACCTCTCTGGTCAGTATCATTGGGAAATACAATCCCTCAATAAACATACAAGGCAAGCTTCAAAATACAAAATGGCAAGGATTCCAAAGACAACACTAAAGCTTTCTTCAGTGTTGTTCATGGAAATGGTCACAAAGTGCACTTATCTGACTGACATTACCAATTCCTTGTCAGACAGATTGAATGCGGATTTCACCACCCTGTCATTACACAAGGGCCACATTTCCAGACCTGAAGAATGTAAAACCTGATGATTCACAGACACTCTAGTTAAAACATCTCTTTAACAAACTACACACCACAGTGGCAATGGTACTGGACAGTGTCCCTGGCTGTGTCATACACAAGCTGACATATGAAGTCACCACTCACCTAAACGATCTGTCCAGATGCAGCCTCTATACAGGTTACATACTTGTGGAATGACACACGGTAATGGTGTTCACAGTCCACAAGGGTTGAGCTACAACGTCTTCTTCTTCTCCTTTCGGATGCTCCCATTAGGGGTCACCACAGTACATCATTTCTTCCTGCCTTCTGCATCTTGCGCTGTCACACTATCCACCTGCATGTCCTCTCTCACCACAGCCATAAACCTCATCTTAGGCATTCCTCTTTTCCTGTTACCTGGGGGCTTCATCCTTAGCATCTATTTCACAATATACTCTGCATCCCTCCTCAGCACATGTACAAACCAACTTAATCCTGCCTATCTGGCATGGTCTACTAACCTTCAAACCTGGCTTGACCCTCTAATATACTTATTCTTAAACCTGTCCACCCTCGTCACACCCAGTGCAAATGTTAACATAAATTGATTAAGGGTAGAACTACAACAGGTCCTGGAAACTCTCACCCTATAAGCCAAACCAATGTTAGCTGGAAGGCTATGGAGCACAGCATTATGGAACTCATTAACAGAGACATTATGAAACTGCAAACACTGCACCATACCCACTTAGGCTGTCTAAAGGCCAGATCATGGCTCCTACACCTAGTAGACTTCAAGCCAGTCAACAAGGCTATAGGTGAGAGAGGGGAGGTCAACGCAGCCAAGCTATAGCTCACCAGCAATCTATACCAATCCCACATACTGGTATTATACATAACCTCGACAGACTGACCATAAATGATTGTTAGATGATGGTTTGACAACTGACGCACAGATGTAGGACACACAGTAACATTTGCAGCCTCCATGTACTATTCTATGCCAGTAACAAGTGGTATTCACCTGCACTCAGTCCTGGGACCACTCCTGTTTGGCATATAGCTTTCTTAGGTACAAGCAAACACAGTAGGGATATGTCCGCCCACGTTTGATGACAACGCAAACTGTGGGCTATACTTTATTCTCCAGATGACACACACATTCTCCAAAAGGGTATCATACAGATAGATACCTGGTGTCAAACTCATGCTGTAAAGCTATAAGCCAAAGAAAGCATAGTTATCCACTTTTAGAAAACAAAGTATCCCCAGAGTACCACATAGGTAGTAGCCCCCAAAATGTGGAACAGGTACTAATCTATACATAGAGCCATGTGTTAAGTCATCTCTCCTTTGATGATCACATTACCAAAGGGTTTTGGAAATCCCTCTGTGGACCACATAAGCAATAACGGGTTTGCATGCCGATCCACAGAGGTTGTTGCACACCTATAATGATTAGTCATCTTTGCCAGACTTTGCTTGCTTTGGAACAGGTTTCAAATATACCTCAAGCATAAACCCTCACTCACACTCTTCAATAGAAACCGTGATGAGTGGATGTGAAATGGAAGACATAGCCCAGGGATCACTGCAGTGGCTAAGCTTGTCACAAGCATACAGAAGTGACCTAAGGTCTGGAAAGCACCAGCACGCTCTGGCAAAGATAACAGATGCATTCATGGAGAAACCAGAGTACCCACCTGTGAAATACTTGAGGTCACATGTATGTATATGGATTTGCCCCACAGCTACCTTACATGTGTAATGCACTTACAGTTGTCATTGTGATATGTCATACACTAGAAAAATCAAAACCCACTCTACATTGGCCAACGGTGTCACACACCTGGAGCACACACACAGTCAGCAAGTGCGAGATTCAAACTCTTTCCTCACTACATTATAATACTACAGCAGTATGCATTTACACGACACACTATATACATTACTAGGATTTCATCTTTCCACAGGTATATTTGTAGGATGGTGACATCATTAGATTTGTCAAAGATGAGTATACCACTTTTAAGGTGAGTGAGCAGTCTCCAAAAAGGTCGCTCCTCCCCAGGGAGACACACACACACACACACACACACACACACACACACACACACACACACACACACACACACACACACACACACACAGTTGGCAAATACAGGATTCATACCCCTACCAAACTACATTAGAATACTACAGAAGTATGCATTTATACAACGCACTACACACATTACTGGGATTTCATCTTTCCACAGGTATATTTGTAGGTTGGTGACATCATGAGACTTGATAAAGATGAGGATACAACTTTTAAGTGGTGTGAGTAGTCTCCAAAAAGGTTGTTCTTTCCCAGGAAGACACACACAGAAGGCAAGTACAGGATTCAAACCCCTACTTAACTACAATATCACACTACAGCAGTATGGATTTACACAACGTGCTATACACATTACTGAGATTTTACCTTTCCACAGGTATATTTGTAGGATGGTGACATCATCAGACTTGACAAAGATGAGTATACCACTTTTAAGGTGTGTGAGTAGTCTCCAAAAAGGTTGCTTCTCTCCCAGGAAACACACACACAGAGGTGGTAAGTACAGGATTCAAACCACTACCTAATTACATTATGACACTAAAGCAGCATGCATTTACACAACACACTATACACATTACTGGAAGTTCATTTTTCCACAGGTATATTTGTAGGATGGTGACATCATCAGACTTGACAAAGATGAGTATACCACTTTTAAGGTGTGTGAGTAGTCTCCAAAAAGGTTGATCCTCCCCAGGGAGACACACACAGTTGGCAAGTACAAGATTCAAACCCCTACCTAACTACATTATGATACTACTGCAATATGCATTTACACGACACGCTATACACATTACTGGGATTGCTTCTTTCAACAGGTATATTTGTAGGATGGTGACATCATGAGATGACAAAGATGAGCATACCACTTTTAAGGTGTGTGAGTAGTCTCTAGAAAGGTTGCTCCTCCCCCGGGAGACACATACACTCAGCAAGTGCAGGATTCAAACACCTACTTAACTACATTATGATGCTACAGCAGTACACATTTACACAACGCGCTATACTCATTACTGGGATTTCTTCTTTCCACAGGTATATTTGTAGGATGATGACATCATGAGACGACAAAGATGAGTATACCCCTTTTAAGGGGTGTGAGTAGTCTCCAAAAAGGTTGCTCTCTCCCCAGGGAGAGACAGACACACACACACACACGCACACACACACACACACACACATACACACACACACACACACACACACACACACACACACACACACACACACGTACACACACACACACACACACACACACACACACACAGAGTTGGCAAGTACGGTGTTCTTAATCCAAACTAAGTACGTCTTTACACTTCAGCAAGCAATATGGAGTTACAGGGTGTGATACAGACATTATTTGCTGACAGTTTGCACAAAGGTTTTTTTCACATTTGGTAACCTCAGCAGGCTTATCATACTAGGTGTATTGTGAGTGTATTGTATGCATAGGCCATGACCATATCATATATGGGTTGATGCACCACATGCTGGCACACACAGGGTCAAACTTGAGTAGCATCTTACCTTCACCTACATGATACTGCAATATAACAGAAAGATGATAAACTTCAACAATTGGCTGAGCTTCTGGTGTCATTCAAAGGGGATCCAGTGTCTGTCTGCCTGTGATGACATGATAGACAAGCCTTGTTGCTTCACTACAGATGGTTTGCACCTGTCAACCCTATGCTTCTGAATACTGGCCAAGGCTCTTGCTGTCCCCATATTACCTTTTTTAGGCAAGGCTCAAAGGTTCATAGATAGGTACTAGGCTATCAGCCCTGGGGCCTATACAAGCCGAGCCAAAAAGGTACCCTGGCTTTTGCCACCCAAGAAATTTATTTTCCTGTGCCACTGTCGAGCAGAGACACAGAAGTGATCCCCAGGGTGAATTTCCTATTTCCCATCCAATCATCAAGATTTTTCTTGAAGAGTGCTAATGAGGAGCTTTGTTTGGTATAGATAGGTAGTTTATTCTGGAGTATGTGAAGTCTCTGGGAATCTATCCCTCCGGCATATTCTGTTTACTGTGGTGACAAGGTTTAAGTCCCTAGAGCGTGTAGGTTCATAGATTCATAGGTAGGGCTATCTGCCTAAGGGCATTTATAGGCCTAGCCAGAATGTGTTGGCTTTCGCCTCCCTTTTAAATTAGTTTCCTAGTCCTCTGTCTAGCAGGGCCACTGAAGTGATCCCAGGGGTAAATTTACAATTTCCCATCCACTCATCAAGATTCCTCTTGAAGAGAGTCTGTGAGGTGCTCTGCCTAACATCAACTGGGATTCTATTCCAGTGTGAGGGAACTCTCTGGTACAGGAATCTATCCCTCCAGCATTTCCTGTTTATTGCTTTGCTGAGGTTTAATTCACTGCAGCGTGTGGCTCTAAGAGATTTGTTTTTCTTGAGGTGGAGCATGTCCATTAATTCCAATTTGGACATGGCCTTATACGTCAGGCATAGATCACCTCTGTGCAGGCAGTAAGCAACTGAGTAGAGCTGGAGTTTCTTTAGTTGAGCTGCATAGGTCATCTCTTTGAGGCCCATGATCCTCTTGGTGAGGTACTTCTGTGATCTTACCAGCTGTTGCATGTGCCAATTAACTCATTACATCTGAGTGACGCCTCCAGGTGCATCTGCAGTTAACTCCTACTGACACCTCTAGGCGTCAAATATTGCTTGTTCATATTTGCATCAATAATTCCAAAACCATGTTATGTACAATGTTTTAAAAGATTTCATCTTAAAGCTTGCACAATAGCAAACTCAACTGCATTAATATTTGACCTCTATCTAGTTGAGGTAAATAGATATTAACTGTTGTTTTTATGACATTAATTTATATAGCTATTATTTTCACATTTTGTTTAAATATATCAACAACCAGGTAACACAGACAGAACTCCTAGGCCTCATACTAAAGTTCTCAGCTAGATGAATAAAATGCTGCTGACACTATGTGCATAACTTGAGTGGATGCGGAGATATTGTAAGTTGTTTACAACATATTACAGCTGTAATAGTTACTGTGTTTACTGTGATTTATAAAATTTGGTTTAAGACCTAGAACCTAAAGAATACTACCACTATCAAAATAGTTTGTTCTGAAGGGTTTGCCATTTATACTTCTGTCATAATCCTTATGGTTGCAGAGATATCAACATTTGTTTGAAATATGAGGACATAATTTGACTCTGTGAAAAGGCTTAGGGTCTGCTCATTGGAAGTTGCAGTGTTGACTTCCTGAGCTCCATTGAAGTGAATGAGTTTCCAGCTGTTGCATGTTCTGATTAAGGTACATACCAAATGGGGCATTGTACTCTATTATGGGCCTAATGAGTGATGAGTAGAGGGGCACAATGACCTCTCTTGATCTAGAGGTGAACCCTTTCGTGATTAGGTGGGCTACATAGAAGGAATATCTAACCACTTTGGCAAGGTGATTATCAAAGGAGAGGTTACTATCTACCTGGGTCCCCAGGTCCCCAATTACATTTTCCGTACATAGTGAATTACCACCTATGTGGTAATTCATGGGCACTTTGTTTTTTCCAAAGGGGATGACTATGCATTTTTTGGCATTTAGCTTGAGGCCATAGTTTTAACATCAGGCATCTGTCTTTGTAAGACCCTTCTGGAGGATGTCTGTGTCAGCCGGAGTGTTGATTATGGCCCCCAGTTTGCAGTCATCTGCGAACTTGGTCAGTCATAGTCCTCTCATGCTTGCCTGTACCTCAGTGAAGTATATACTAAACAAGAGGGGTCCCAGGACCGAGACCTGTGGGATGCCACTTGTGACTGGTTTAGAGTTGGACATGGCACCCGCAACTCTGACCATGTGTGTTCTATCCGTAAGCCAGTTGGCCACCCATCTCATGACATAGGGGTTAATGTTCAAGCTGGTAAGCTTGTCTATGATTCCAGAGTGGGGAATGGTGTCAAAGGCCTTAGTGAGGTCCAGGTAGGCTGTGTGGACTACCTTTCCTTCATCTATGACCTTGGTAACTGTTTCAAAGAAGTCAACTAGGTTTAGGAGGCAGGATCTGCCTTTACCAAAGCTGAATTGGGTAGGGCCCAGTGTCTGGAGGTTCCCAATGTCTCTGTTTATGAGTTCCATGATAATTCACTCCATAGCTTTGCAGACCAGGCTGGTCAGGCTTACAGGGCGACAGTTCCCAGGTTCTTTTGTGGCACCACCTTTGTGGAGCGGGATGACTGTTGCTGTACGCCATTCTTTGGATACATAGCCTGTGGTAAGGCTGAGTCTAAACAGTGAATTTAGGTCAGGGTTTAGTTCTTTTTGGAGCTCGTGTAAGACGCAGCCTGGAACACCATCCGGTCCCATTGATGCTGTGTTATTAGCTTAGGAGAGGGCCATTTTTATCTGCATGTCCATGATGTCTGGGGCTCTGCATTCTTCTGGGATGGACACAGGTCCTTTTGGGGGTGAGGGGGGTGAAGTTTGCACTAAACTTGTCCACCAGGATGTTGGCAATGTCAGTTGGTTCAGTGTATTTTTTGTTGCCATTTTGCAGTCGCTCAAAGCATATCTGAGAGTTGCCACCTAAATGTTTGATATAGCAAAAGAAGGCTTTGTGGTTATCTTTAGATTCCTTGGCAATTTTTCTTTAGAAACTGACCTTGGATGATTTTATGAGCGATCGTAGTTTCTTGCTAATAATGATCAGTGATGCCTTTCCTTTTTGAAATTTTGCTCTGTCATGTAGTAGTTTCCTCCCTCTGTTGTATAGCTTATTTATGGCCAAGGACCACCAGACTGGTTTCCTCTTTTTGGAGGAGTGAGACTTGGTTTTACTCAGGATGGATCGATCCATGCATCCCTGTAGATGCTCATATAATGCACTTGTAAAGGATTCTGCGGATTGGATAGCATTATCCTGTAGCAAGGGGACTTTGAATCTTTTCACTTTGGTCTTGAGAAGTGTGGAGTTTGCTTTTGAAAAGTTTTTCACAGTGGTTTCCTTGACTGGGGGTGGGGTCGGGATGTGGATGTCCAGTGTGATTACTTTATGATCTGATCTTACCAGCGAGGGGTTTCCTCTGGTATGTAACACTGATCCCCCATGTTGGTGATGATCAGGTCCAGTATGTTGTCACCTCTAGTGGGTGTGGTGACCAGCTGTTCTAGGGTGTTTGAGTTTATAAACGCTAGGAAGCATTGGGCAAAGGAGTTTATACTTGAGTAATTCTCCCAGTCAATGTTTGGGTAGTTGAAATCTCATAATATCATGGTGCTTGGTAGGACTATTATATTTTCCAGTGTTCTCAGGAATGCTGAGTGAGGGTCCGGAGACAAGGTAGGTGATCTGTAGCAGGCTATGATCTGATAAGCAGCTTTGCCCACTGTTAGTTGCACTTGGATGGTCTCTGAGGCCTCGTGCTGTGCCACTAACCTGGAGGTGTGGGCATCCTTTATGAAAATGGATACACCCCCTCCTTTTGTATTTCAGTCCGGGTTTTGGGGCCGAAGCTCAGAGAGATTGGGATTTCTTTAAGTGGGGCATGTCCAACAGCTCTGTGTTTGACATAGCTTTGTATGTTAGGCAGAGATCCCCTCTGAGTAGGCAATATGCGACAGAGTAAAGCTGGAGTGTTTTGAGACGGTCTGTGTAGGTCATGTATTTGAGGCCACTAATCCTCTTTGTGAGGTATTTCTGCGGGCTTTCCAGTTGCTGTAGATGTCTTGTGAGGTACATACCAAAAGGGGCATTATATGCCATAATGGATCTAATGAGTGATGAGTAGAGGGGAACAATGACCTCTTTTTTTCTGCATGAGAAACCTTTTGTGATGAGGTGTGCCACGTAGAAGGATTTCCTGACTACTGTGGCGATGTGATTATCAAATGAGAGTCTACTGACCACCTGTGCCCCAAGGTCTCTTATCACACTTTCAGTATTAAGTATACTACTGCCTATGTTGTAGTTCATGGGTACAGAGTTTTTACCAAAGGGGATGACAATGCACTTTTTGGCATTGAGCTTGAGGCCATGGCTTTGACACCAGGCATCTGTCTCAGTGAGGCCCTTTTGTAGGATGTCCACATCGTTAGTAGTTTCGATTATGGCTCCTAGTTTTCAGTCATCTGGGAACTTCATTAGCCAAAGACCTTCTGTGTTAGCCTGTACTTCAAGGAAGTAGATACCAAACAGGACAGGACACAGGACTGAACCCTGTGGTACTCCACTTGTCACTGGTCTGAAGTCGGACTTGGAGTCTGGTACTTTCACAGTGTGGGTTCTGTCAGTGAGCCAGTTGGCAACCTATCTTGTGACACAGGGATTTATACCTAGTTTTGCGAGTTTATTTATAATTCTAGAGAAGGTGATGGTGTTGAAACCCTTGGCAAGATCTAGATAGGCTGTGTGAACCACCTTACCCTTGTCTATGGATTTGGTGACTGCTTCGAAGAAGTCTATTAGGATTAGGAGACATAATCTGCCTTTTACAAACCTGAAATGGTTGTGGTCCAGAGTTTGGAGATTACCAATGTCTTTGTTTATAAGTTCCATGATGATATGTTCCATGGCCTTGCAGACCAGGCTCATCAGGCTAATGAGGCGCAAGTTCCTGGGGTCTGTGGTGGCTCCCCACTTGTGTAGTGGGATAACCATCACTGTGCGCCAGTCAGCAGGCACAAAGCCAGAGGTGAGGCTATGCTTGAACATGGTACTTAGGTGTGGTCCCAGTTCGTTCTGTAGTTCATGTAGAATGCAGCCTGGGATGTTATCTGGTCCCATGGATGCTGTGTTCCTGGCTTTGCAGAGTGTTTTTTACCTGTGCAGCCGTGATGACAGCAACTTTGCATTCTTCCAGTATAGAGATGGGCTCTTTCATGGGTGAGAGGGGGGTAAAGTTAGCACTGATCCTATCTGCCAGGATGTTGGCAATATCAGTTGGGTCTGTATATTTAGTGCCATTGTGCTGTAACTCAGGGCAGATCTGAGTGTTGCCATTGTGATTCTTGACATAGGTATAGAATGCTTTGTGGTTGTCTTAAGAATCAGTGGCGATTTTGTTTTCGTAACTAGCTTTGGAGGATTTTATCAGGGATCGCAGCTTCTGATTGAGGCTAACCAGGGAGCTCCTCCACTCATGGGTTTTACCCTCTTTTGCAACAGTTTCTTCCTTCTGTTGTGCAGTTTGTTTATGGTGGGGGACCACCAGATTGGCTTCTTTTTCGTGGAGGATAGCATCTTGGTTCTGTTTGGGATAGCTCGATCCATGCACTCATGTAAGTGCTTATAAAGTGCAATTGTGTAGGATTCAGTAGTCATAACTGTACTGTCCATCTGCATGGGTGCCCTGAAGTTCACCACTTCTGACTTAAGAATCATGAAGTTGTCTTTGGAGATATTTTTAAACATGGTTTCCTTAATAGGGGGTGGGGGCAGAATGTGAATATGTAGGGTAATTAGCTTATAGTCAGATCAGACAAATGAGGTGTTGACTTCAGGTTTGGAACACCGGTCACTCAGGACAAACCAAACCCTGTAACCAACACAAATAACCACAAAGTGAGCTAAATTCTACTCATTGCCAGGAGTCTCAGCCTCCAGATGTACACACTCGAGGCACTTCTCATTATGGAGAATAGTGATATCTGTGCAGTAACAGAAACCTAGTTCAAGGCTCCAGAGAGCACACCAGCACTACCAGGATACTACTCATTCCATACCTTCCAGCATCAGAACCTGAATCATAGCACATAGGGTGGGGATGTATCCATATTCATCAAGGATACCTACACGTCTCTCTACATCCTCTATACAGAATATGTACCCATAGAATGTTGCACAGCAACATTCTTCCCACTCCACAGGGGTGGGGCCACAAAAGACCCTTGCTATTTATGTTCTATGAACCTGACGAGTCTGACCTGCAAGGCAATAGAGCCAATCATAATGGAAGTCAACAATAAAGACATTGGGAACCTTCAAACAGTTGAGCACACCCTGTTTGGCTTTGTCAAATGCAGATCACGCCTCCTGAAGTGGGTGGATTTCTTTGAGACAGTTACCCAGGCTACAGATGATTGAAATGAGCTCCGCACAGCCTACCTATGCCTCGCTAAGGCCTTTGACACCATTCCCCAGTAAGGTATCATAAATGAACTCACCAACCTGGGCATGAATCCATACATCACAAGATGGATTGCAAACTGGCTCACAGATAGATTCCACAAATTAAGAATTGCTGGCTACATGTCAGACTCTACACTGGTAACAACTGCTGTCCCCCAGGGTTCAGTCCTGGGGTCCCTCCTGTTTGGTAGACTTCTCAAAAGTACATGCCAACACAGGAGGGTATTGGTTGACTAAGTTTGCTGGGAACTGTAAAGTGTTTGCCATAATAGATTCCTCGGATGACACAAATATTGTCCAGAAGGGACTCTATGAGACAGATGTGTGGTGTCAGAATCATGGCCTCAAGCTCAATGTGGAAGAATGCATAGTAATCACCAAACCCCTTTGGTGAAAACAAAGTACCCATGAACTACCACATACGTGTTACCCCCTTAAAACTGACAAGGTAATAAGGGATCTGGGGACACAAGTAGATAGTCATATTTCCTTTGACAACCATGTTGCCAACGTGATTGGGAAATCCTATGTGGCCCACCTAATCAACAAAGGGTCTGCATCAGGATCAAAAGAGGTAGTGGTGGCCCTCTACTCTTAAGTCATCAGACCCATCATTGAGTACGATGCACCATTTTGGATGTGCTCAACTAAGCATATCCAGCAGCTGTAGAGACCACAGAGGTACCTCAACAAGGTGATTACTGGCCTCAAAGAGTTGTGTTTTGCAACACAACTGGTAAAACTAAATCTGTTTTCCGTTGCGTACCGCCTTTTCAGAGGCACACTCTGCCTAACATAAAGAGCCATGTCCAACACATAACTGTTGAACATGCTCCATCTACGGATAACAAAATTGAGTCACACTACACACTCCAGGGATATGAACCTCATCACAACAATGAATACAGCATGCTGGTGGGATAGTGTACCATCCCAGACACTTGCCTTACTGTGGAACAGAGTCCCAATGTACATCAGACAGAGCCCCTTGCTGACAATCTTCAATAGGAACCTTGATGAGTGGATGGGAAACAGACAATTCATGCCAGGCATCACATCAGCAGCCCCACTAGAAAGGGGCTTAGGGTACTAACTATTAGAACTAGGGCTTGGGAGATTACCCAATGGGGTGGTGAAAGCTGCACAACTTGCCTAGGCTAATATATGCCTTCGTGAAGATAGTCTACTACATACCTATGAACCTATGTGACAGATACATGTCTACAGATAGTAGATGTGTACTTCATTGTACAGTCATGTTGTACAGCAGGCACATGGACCACATACACTGTACTGCTTACAGTGTCTGGTGGCTGTTATGTACAGTGGGTGAGATGTGCACCTCATGTCTTTTGTGCCCTTGGGATGTGTGCTGGGTGTGACAGTCCTGGATGGCTCCCTGCCATGGTCACCCTCTTACACACATCTCTGCCCATCCATCTTTGGCTTATTATACTGTGTTCCCCCTACATATATATCATACCTCTCAACCTGGAAATATCAAAAATCTGGACAAGGCTCATGAAAGATAGGTACAAATCTGTACATTGATTAATGTAATATTTGCATATATAATTACACCACCCCGCTCACTCCAATGGAATTGTGGGATACCAAGTTTCAAAAGCAGACTGAAGAACAGAACCAAAATATAGCACCAGAGACTCCCTGTAGCCATTCCAATGTCCCATTATCTGGCTATTTCACATCATTTACCATAAACACTAATGTGTGCATACTGCTTTACTACAATGATTATTTGGATTTTATTTTTTACATTTTATAGCACAATGCACAAACAGTAATAGATATTTCACTGCTAAACAAAGCAATACTGTTTCACAATGAAAATAGATTTGGCACTAAAACTTCTTTGCCCTTGAAACTCTCATTCACTGAAACAGCATTGAAACCCACAGATTACCTTTGGGCTGTTTTCAAATCAGAAGCCCCACGCACACAAAACAAGAAACATACATGCGTTCTTTGATACACTTTCCTGATTTTATTATATTCCTAGTATAATACAGCACACGTGTTAGACTTAAGTTAGAGCGCATTTTAAATTTATTGTTTAAACATTTTTCCAGTAGGCAATGAAACAAAATTAATGAACCAATAATGACAAAATTGCCTTATTCAGAACACTTCCATGATAGTCTACTTATACACACACACACACTATATATATATATATATATATATATATATATATATATATATAAATATATATATATATATATATATATATATATATATATATATATATATATATACATATATGTGTGTGTGTGTGTATATATATATATATATATATATATATACATATACACACATATATATACATATATGTGTGTGTGTGTGTATATATATATATATATATATATATAATATGTATATATATATATATATATATATATATATACATATTATATATATATAATCACAGTAGTGTAAGCCATAGGCATGTTGCACAGCTTCTTGCACTTATTTTTAATTGGGGGGGGGGGCAAAAGGCAAAACAACAGGGACACATTTTAAACATTGCTTGAATAAAATATTATCACCATGCATTTCACTGCCAAGTCTTGAACCGAGGCATCTCTACACTGCAGTCAGAATAATGTACCACTAAACCAAATCAACAGTTTGCTGAAAGACAGGAAGACAAACTTAAATGGCTATCATTTAGTGAATTCAGTTCATAATCTCAACCTCTTAGCACAAAAAACAGAACAAAGCCAATAATGGGGGAATACAGCCCCAAAACATTTCAAATGCTGATCTTATAAACTTAAAACAAAACCTTTTATTCTAGCAATTTTTTACCATTTATTTTATGAAGAATATGAAGCCTGAAATTGAAATACAAAATCCAGAAAAGCATAAAATCACAAGTGGTGGTGGCTAGGGACTTTAGGCTCTTTTTTACCTTGTACCCAAGGTACAGGGTTTGAGCCTGAGTACCTCTAGCCAGCAGTTGGAGAGACAAGCTACAGTGTCATGATTTTTCCTTCAGCATTTAGTTTCTACTTCACTTTATTGAGTTCTCTGTCACAATAAGCTGCTGACCTAGAGTACATTGATGTATAGAACTCGAGTGGTTATCTAGGTGGGATTAGAAGGCCCCTTTATGCTCTTACCATTACTCCATTTAGCTAACAATGCAATGCCTGTTACCATGAGCTACTCTGAATGCATGTTTTCACGTACCCACGCCTTGTTGAGGTCGCACATTCTCTCAGATGGTACTCCTTAGATGAGAATTGTCTTATTTCCTCTTATGGTGCTGCCTTCACAAGAACATAAGCTGCCATTTTAACTAAAATTATCTTGGGCACAGTCAGTGCTAAAGCTATTGTTTTGAAGACCTGGCTGAAAATTACATGCCTTTTCACAAGGACTGCTTCTGGCAGGGTTTCACGACATAATACACACACACACATACTTTCTTCCTTACCTGTTTCCCCTGCATAGCGAAGCAAAAGTCCCTCTCTCAGCAGCATATTCAGCAGTACCTCTCTTGGCAGGATAAAGCAAAGCAGAAGACGCCAGTCAGAAGTTCGGCAAAGCACTTCCCGGCAGTGAAGTCCATCTCTCGGCAGCATATTCAGCAGTTCCTCATCCCTCTCTAGGCAGCATAAGCAAAGCTTCTTCCCTCGAAACAAATCAGCAGTTCTAAGCCCCTCTCTCGGCAGCATTTTCAAAACACAGCACTTCCCGCCTGCTCGCACCAGCTGGAAATGATGATGTGAGCTCCTTGAGCTCAGTTCCGACTGGCTGGTAGTGCTGTCGGAGCGGATGTCATCGCGCACATGATGACGTCAGCTCCGACAGCGCGAAATTTCAAAAAAAAAAAAAAAGCAGCACAGAAATTGGAAATGAAGGGGTGCTACTCGGGAATCGTGGCACCTCTTCATTTGGACCCCAAAACTAGGTAAAAAATGAGTAATTCAGGATGGTTGGGAGGTCTGATATATATATATATATATATATATATATATATATATATATATATATATATACACATAGGTAGGTAATAGGCTATCTACCTGAAGGCATATATTAGTATGGCAAGAGTCAGCTATCACCACAAGGGGTTAGTTCCCTAGGCCTCTGTGTAGCAGAGCTGATGAAGTGATCCATGGTGTGACAGTTCAGTTTCACATACACTCATCAAGGCTCCTCTGGAAGAGTGTCAATTAGGGACTCAGCTTAATGTAGGTTGGGAGCCTTTTCCAAAGCAAGGGAAGTCTGTGAGTTAGTAATATATCCCTCCAACATGTTCTATTTATTGTTGTGATGATGATATCCCTAGAGCATGTGGCACAGTGAGCTTGGGTTTACTTCAGATAGCGCATGTACATCAGTTCTGCATTGGACATGGAGCTGTCTGTTGGGCAGAGATCGTCTGAGTAGACAGTATGCAACAGAGTACAGATTGAGTTAAATTCAGTCTTGTTGCATGGGGCAACTGTTTGAGGACAATAATCCTCTTGTTGAGGTACTTCAGTGGTCTTTCCAGCTGCTGAAGGTGCCTAGTCAGATTCATCGCAAGTGTGCCGTGATACTCTCTGATGGGTCTGATGACTGATGAGTAGAGGGAACCTCCTTTGACCTACATGCAAAGACCTTGGCAATTTGTGAGAACACATAGCATGATTTTCTAACCCCTTTGTGAATGTGTTTCTGGAAGTAGAGATGACTATCCACATGTGTCCATAGATCCCTTATTATTACCTCCATATTTAGGGTGTTGGCACCTATGTGGTATTTGTATGACTGTAGCTCAAGGCCATAATTTTGACACCACATCTGTATGACTGAGACCCTTTTTAAGGATGTCTCTGTTGTCCCAAACATCGATTATGACAACCTTTTTGCAGTCATCCACAAACTTTGCTAAACATAGCCCTCATGTGTTTGACTGTATTTCTAAAAAGTATACACCAGACAGGAGGAGTCTCAGGACTGAGCCATGGGGGACAGCAGTTGTCACCAACTTGAACAGGAGACCACAATTCTTACCTTGTGGGATCTATCTGTGCCCCAGTTGGCAATCCATCAGATGACATACGTGTTTATGCACAGGTTGTTGATTTTGTGGATACGACGTGTGTGGGATGTTGGAAAAGGGCTTTTCAAGGTCTATGTAGGCCGTGTGGAGCTCATTTCATTGATGTATGTCCTGGGTGACTGCCTTGAAAACTGTCTAGCAAGTTTAGGAACCATGATCTGCCCCTGATCAAACCAAAATGGGTAGGGTTGGGTGTTTGCAGGCTCCCAATAGCTCTGTTTATGAGTTCCATAATGATGGACCCATGGCCTTGCAGATCCGGCTTATTAGGCTTATAAGACAATAGTTCCCATGGTCTGTTGTGCACCAACACTTGTGGAGTGTGCCAAACATTGCTGTAACCCATTCAACAGTTTTATATCCTGTACAGAGGGTGAGTCTCAACAGACTGTTCAGGTGCAGGGTCTGTTTGTTTTGGAGTTCACATATGACACAGCCAGGGAAACCACGTCATCCCATAGACGCCATGTTTTTAGGTTTGGATAGAGCTGTTTAACCATTGTATATGTGATTTCTGGGTTTTCACAGTCTCCAGGTATGGTAATGGGCCCTTTTGTCAGTGAGAGGAGGGTAAATATGTATGAACCTGTATGACAAGATGTTGGCAATGTCAGTCATGTACATGTATTCATTTACACTTTGCACTGACTCAGAACATATATGAGTTTACATTGATATTTCTGACATAGTGAAAGAAAGCTTCATGGTTCTCTATGGACTCTTTGGCAATATTATTGCCAGAACATGGCTTGGATAATGTTAGGAGTGCTCATTGTTTCTTGATGAAACTGATCGGAGATTTATTGATCTTCTTTGGATTTTCACTTTCTTTGAACAACTTAAGTACTTGTAGTACATAGTTTGATTATGACAGGGGTCCAATATATTATATGGGTCTGTTTTCATATCACTGTTTGCGCAAGGCAGGATTGGTGAATAGTGACAAGTGTCTTGAGTAAGAACTGCAACTGCCAGATATGTGTGACCCACTGCTGTACTCAGACATGGCTTAAGTGTGTGAGCATGCCCAGTATGACCTTTCAGTATATTGTTGACTGACATTTGCTTCGTTTATTTAAGTGTGTGAGCATGCCCAGTATGACCTTTCAGTATGTTGCTGACTGAAATTTGCTAAATTTGTTTAAGTGTGTGTTTGCATGCCTACTATGGGCATATATACTATATGTGTGTGAAAAATCAAGTTGGTTTTTACTTCAGGGCTCACCTTTGTGTTGTACATCGACAGGAAGCATGCTGTGCCTGCAGGGCTTCCATCAGTCAATTTGCATAGACTTATCAACGTTTCTACATACAGGGGGACAGCTATTATTTGTACATTTCTACCCGGGGGGCACACCTGAATGTTACTGTGGGTGTACATAGGATGAGGGGTACACCTGACACTTATACACATTTGCTAGGCCTGCACTGCTATGTCAGATACTCCATTTCATTCTGTACTGCTGCCTATCGTACTGGCTTGAGGCATACCACTGTACTACAGACCTTAGCTTCCAATTACATGCATATTAGTTTGTGACTTCATAGCCTACCCAACCCACATCACACTGCCTGGCCTGCTGTTATCTGTCTGTATAGGCCTGGGGGGAGGTTACTCATATGCCTCTTCAGAGGGCATGATACAGCATTTGTTTGTGTTTGCGTTTGTCTACAATTGTCCTGCTGGCTGTGGCTGTTAGGTATGTGACCCCCACAACTGGTATGTGCGAGTGACTTAAGTTGTGTCTGTACCAGTGAAATGCTGTCATGGCTTAGTGGTTCAGTACTGTGACTATAGTGCACAGTATTCTGAGTTCCAGCCTGGTCACTGCTTTTTATTTTCCTGCTGGGCAGACCTGACTGGTTAAGGAACAGTAAAGCAGGTGTGAGCGTGTTTACCCAACTTTGCTCGACTTTGCCCAACATTGCCCAACTTTACCCAATGTTGCCCGATGTTGTGCTGGTTAGTGCGGTGCGCAGCTACACACAATTCTATTTAAATATGCTCAATACTGGTAAAATTTGCTTAGCAGTGCTTTATATTACTTAAAATAGGGACTCATGTCTCAGGTGGTGTTGCAGGGCTGCCTATGTCAGATGCACATATTACACTTCCTATACATGTTTGAAAACAGGTAGTGTCAAGTTAGGCATCCCTTTTACTGTATGTGCGAGTCAGAGAGAGGTGTCATTTCCAGGGTTCCTACTGAGTCAGTGTATGTGCTATGTATTGCCTTTTGCCAAGGCCAGGGCATACTGGGCATGCCTCCTTCTGCCTACTGGGGCAGGCTCAGGTTGTTCCTCATCCGAGTCACGCTGTGCCTGTGCAGGCCTTGGCAATGGTGGGGGGCTGTTTGGCCTTGCCCCATGTTGTTCCTGCTGCAGCTGTTTCTGCAGGATCATATTGTGTAGCATGGCACATACCATGACAATTTGGGTACATGTAGTTGGTGAGTACTGCAAGGCTCCACCAGATGTGTCCAAGCACCGGAACCATGACTTGAGCATCCCAAACACATGCTCAATTATGTTTCTTGTTTGTGCGTGTGCATCATTATGGAGTTCTTGTTCGGGTGTGTGTGCATTTCTGATGGGTGTCATCAGCCATGGCTCCAGTGCGTATCCAGCATCCCCCACTAGGTGACCATCAGGGATGTCCCCAATGGAAAATCTCTGGTACAGCTGCATCAGATGCCAGATATGGGAATCGTGATAGCTTCCAGGGCAGCCAGCACACACATTCATTATTATGCCCTGGGCATCGCACACGACCTGGCAGTAGGAGGGGAAGCCCTTGTGGTTGATGTAGACCCTACCCCACTCACCGGGTGGTGCTTTGATGTGTATGTGCATTCAGTCTATTGCACCTACTACCTCAGGGTATTCTGCTATTTGGTGGAAAAGACACATATTGCTGGCCAATGCCTCACGGGAATTGGGGAAATATACATGCTCACCGACATGTGCTGACATGGCATCCAGGAACTGGTGCAGTACCCTGGATGCTGATGCCTGTGAAATCCCCATCATATCACCAGTTGGTCTCTGGAAGATACCTGTAGCTAGTATTCTTAGGCCAACACATACCTTGGTATCCACTGGCACGGGTTCCCCTCTGTTGGTTCTCTGTGTGAGGCGTGGCCGGCACAGCTCAACAATTTGCTGCAAGAGGTCTCTGTCCACCCTATAGTGCTCCACTATCTCCAGCTCATGTAGCCCCTGGTAAGTTACCCTGGGTCTATACACTCTTCTCCATCTCCTCACTGTGGGTTGCTCAGCAGCATTCACAACATCACCATCCTCAGCACCTTGCACATGTTGGTTTATGATAGCAAGAGCAACCCCTAACATTTTGTCTGACTTCAAAGTTTTTAAGCTTTCCCTCTTTGTATACTGCAGTGTTGCAGAGTTCTTAGGAAAAACAGGGAATAATGCTATTTGCAGAGTTTAAAGTGCTGGGCTGGGCTGGGCTAGTCTGCTGCCTGTGTAATTGGCAGATTCTGATATATTTCACCTGGCAGCTCTGCTAGTTCTCCTTGGTTAACTTCCTACTACTTCTTTTCCTTCCTTTTCCCATTCTGTTTCTGCTCGGGGCAGTGCCGCGCAAACATGTGCACATGCGCACACACGCTGTGTGCACGTTTGCAAGAAATTTCAGATATTTTCACAGTGTGCACCTTTGGTTTCTGGTTTTCAAAAAGGACAACTGTAGACACGCCTCTTGCAATCCTGACCAACTCAGGGCAAACACAAGACACTGTGCTCCAGTAAGCTTATAGCCTTTCTGACACACCCCCTCATGATGTTACCTATATTCTACTCTACTACTCACCTACTCCTACACTTACACTTTTGGGACATGGCTCACATGCTGGGGAAAATTGGGATTCACTATCCTTATCCTCATTTGCATAGGATTGCCTACTAATGCATGGTTACATCTATCACACTGAGCTTCCCCCCTTAGCAACCAGTACTCAGTGGTCATGTTGTCTTCAGCCTGCCATTCACCTGCATGGCAGGATAAGCTTTTTAGTGAAAATGGCTATTTCTGGCTACTTCTAAATTATTTTCTTGTTTTTTAAAGCGCCGCACGTTTGCTTGGTGCTGCGCTACGCTTAAACATAAGAGATCGGGGAAAAAAGTTAGATTTTAATAATTTTAAACATTTATAAATGCCAATGGCTTTATATTTGGCCATTGGCAAGATTCCTCAACTGTATGCATCCTTTATTTGGAGCTGTCATAGCTCCATTTAGCTATTTGCAGAACTGTATACCGTTACCAACAGAGTACATTTCTGCAGATAACACAAATCTTCCACGGACAGGTTAGTGTTTCCTGGATTGCAAATTTACCTCATTTGCATAGCTTTCAGCAGCAAATGAGGTAATTTGCATACCATGATGCTGTCCGTGCAAGAGTAGCTTTAGCAGCTCTCGTGCACGCCCCTGCTGGCTGTACCTGGATCGCACGGCAAACATATTGCCTCTGTGAGCTCCTACACTCTTCTTGCACTCCGTGTAAGCTTTCGTAAATCCGGACCATTATTCTTATATTACCACAGAAAGGTGGAAAGCACGTGTCTTGCTCAGTGTAATCAAATAAATGTGTTTAAAAAATACAGGTATAATTGAAATAATAACTAAATCCTTCATGGAGATGTACTTCAGTATGACCTTGTTTCTTAAAAATGTGTAACCTAATTGAGGTGGTAGAGCCTCAGAGTAGGTTACATTAGTTAAGGGGGTACAGATCCAGAATGGAGGATATCCTTCCCCTACACATCACATGGAGAGATAACTGTACTTATTTGGTCACTTGCCTATTTATCATGATTTGCACACTCCTTCAATCAGATTATTATTGCATTGGTGCTTCACATTAGTCTGCTGCAACCAAAGGAATACTGTGGCACACTTCATGGCGGCAGTGGTGCTTCACATTAGTCTGTTGCAACCAAAGGAACACTGTAGGACACTTCATGGCGGCAGTGGTGCTTCACGTTAGTCTGCTGCAACCAAAGGAACACTGTGGCACACTTCATGGTGGCAGTGGTGCTGCACGTTAGTCTGCTGCAGCCAAAGGAACACTGTGGCACACTTCATGGTGGCAGTGGTGCTTCACGTTAGTCTGCGGCAACCAAAGGAACACTGTGGCACACTTCATGGCAGCAGTGGTGTTTCACGTTAGTCTGCTGCAACCAAAGGAACACTGCGGCACACATCATGGCAGCAGATACTTTTGTCTTGAACATTTCCCCTTTAAATACTGATCTGCAACTTTATTTGTGCAAGTTTTGATTTATGGTCAGTGGATTAGAATTTACTTCAGTTAAAAGAATGAGTGGGATAACACGATCACTGAACCTTACCATGGCCATTATATTGGTTTAAAACAGCTGGAGCTAAAGCAGCCAAACCAACTGAATGAGCAAGGTCACCAGAAGATAGTGAAAACAAATAATGTACTACCTGGAGTCTATTTTCTTTGTAATGCATTGTAATACATTTGGTCACAAACAACTCCATTCACTATGAATATGTCAGTGGACAGCATATCAAAACGATATCTGTCAGTCTAAAACCTAGTGTTCTTCAATGTGGTTACTCTGAGTTGATATTATCACTTTTCTTTACTATCTTGGACTAAAGCCAGTCATTTGTAGTCTATATAGGAGAATGCAGTGCTAATAAACTTGCTTTTTTTTGTTTTAAGGAGTGGGGTTAGTGGTTTTCTGTCAATTCGGTGAATATTTACATTCCAAGTGCTAAAAGTGCTTGGAAAAGTGGTCAGAGATTAGTGCTATTGAGTGCAGGAGATGTAAAAATAATTAAGTTCAAATTTACTCAGTGAGGTAAAGGTGGGTGTGAGATGTTAATACAAAAATATTTGGATATACAAAAAGCTTTCAGCATTATGGATGGTAGTGTGTGTTTGCATGTGTGTGTGTGTGTGTGTGTGTGTGTGTGTGTGTGTGTGTGTGTGTGTGTGTGTGTGTGTGCGTGTGTGTGTGTGTGCGTGTGCGCGCGTGTGTGTGTGTGTGTGTGTGTGTGTGTGTGTGTGTGTGTGTGTGTGTGTATGCATGTTTGTGCTGAGTATTTATGGGTTAGGGTTAGAATAAGGGCTAGTTTTACAGATTACTTAGAATTTTACTATTGATGTTAGAATTGTAACTTATTGAATATCTCTTTATTAATTTTGAATGTTCTGGAACTTTTCTCCCAGGGTCTTTGCTGAAACAAGGGCTTTGGCTCAGTTGGACAAACTATGTAAAACCACAACTCAACAAAACAAAAAGCTTCATGAATCAGGCTCAAACACTGATATTATTCAACAGTTAGATGAATTGCTTTTCGTCGCCTTCAATAAGACAACTTCTTCAGATTGCATTTCAAAAAACAAGTTCCCATTTAAATAATGAAATAAAATCACATGATCAACCTCATAAAGGTATAACAATACACATAAAATAGTGCATGTACAAGAGACATCTAAAAACAAGAAATCAGCGTATCGCTTCTAAGTTAATAAGTGTATACAAAACTTCCACTACTGTACAATTGTATAGCAATAATTTCACTTAACCAACTAATAAAAAATAAAAAAAATGTAAATAATAATATATAAATAATAATTTTTATCTACACAAACTCTTTAGTTTTAGTAGACACCCAATATTGCAGAACTCGCTTAAACCGGTTTCTACAAAAACATTTAATCTAATTTGCCATGCAAGTTCACATTCTTCTAACAGCAAGTTTAAAGGGCCACCTCGAATATCACCCTGAATTTGATCTATTGCCCTAAAAATAAATTTGTGTCCTTTATTCGACGTACAATGTTTGGCAAATGCATTTTCAGTTTTGTTTGTTCCTATTGCGTACATGTGTTCATAAATTCTATCTCGGAGCCTTCGCTTCGTTTTCCCTACATAGAATGCTCTGCAAGATCTACACATAGCAATATAAACAACCAATTTTGAATTACAATGCAGTTTGTGTTTTAATTCATACTTTCTCTCATTAATAATGAATGTTCTACCTGTAGCTATAAAATTACACATGCTACAACAACCGCAAATAGACATACCAGCAAATCTACAGGCACCAACATTGTTGTACATCTCAAGCAAATTTTTCAAATTCACCCCTCTTCTAAAGACAATTTTTGGAACACTACCTAACTTTTCTGACAATATTTTGTCGTGTTTAATTAATTCCCAATTTTTGTATAAGATAATTCTTATAATTGCACTATCCATACTAAATGTTGTAATAAATCTAGATTCATACACATTAATCGAGCTGTTACTAGTTGCCTCATGGCAATTTAAGACCGACAGATTTTCACTAACTGATACCACACCAAATTCACTAATAACTGGTTTTCTGTTTAAAATCGGATTAATTATCCCATTGTGTCTTTTTGAAAGAACTTCATTGGTAATTGTCTCAATGAAGTTCAATGGGTACCCTCTTTGTTGAAACATTTCACTAAGTAAGTTGCATTCTTCTAAAAATTCAGTGTCAGGTGATACGATTCTGGCGGCCCTAATTAGTTGACCTTTTATTATTGAACGCTTCTGTGACAATGGATGAGAACTAGCAAAGTGCAAAAATGAGTTGCAATACGTATCTTTTCTGAATATCTTTGATATATCTCTATCATTTACAATATCTTTAGAAAGTCTAACATCCAAATAATCGATACTAGACAATTGGAAGTTAAATGTAAGTTAGTCTAGTTATTTAAATACTCCACAAAATTTTTTGGTGAATCTTCGTCACCTCGAAACAGGATAAAAATATCGTCAAGAAAAACGTGTGTAATACATAATTTTTGTCATGTGAAAAGCTTTGGCTCAGTTGGACACTCCCGGTCAACAAATGTAAAATAAATAAATACATATAATAAAAATAAATTAGGGTTAAAGTAAGAGGATGGATTTAGTGCTGAGCATGTGTGCCAATATATATGTTGTGTATAAATATCCTTGTATTGTGGTTGTGTTACCAAAACGGTTTTACTAAAGTAAGAAAAATTAGGGTTAGGGTCAGTGCTAGGATTGAGATAACAATTATTAGTAAGACCCCTACTCTACCATATTAATATGTGATGACACTAACCATGCCACTAACTGCAGCCTCATGCCTTACCTTGGAAAAAATCCCCTTTCTGAAATGCTACCACTTGTTCAAAACCTGTGTCTGAAGTTAGAGGAAGGGTTTTTGATCAAAAGGAAAATGAAACTGTTTGGTTTCATTTTAAAATCAGTTCTTCATGTGTTTTTAACAGAGTCAGGTTTTGAGAGGATAATATTTGAAGATTAGTGCATTTAACAATTTGACACATTTTATATATATATATATATATATATATATATATATATATATAGATATATATATCTATACATATATATATATATATATATATATACAAAGATATATATATATATATATATATATATATATATATATATATATATATATATATATATATATATATATATATATATGTACATATATATATATATATATATATATATATATATATATATATGTATATGGTTTACATTGAAAATGTTGAAAGGCATCCCAGTGATTTACCATAAAAAATGTTGAAAGACATACCTTAAAAACTGAGATGGTCAAATAGAAATGTCCAGGTCTCCATAATATCGAACTGAGTATGGATGAATCCATTTTAGAGAATGCCAGTGTGCATTCGTACATGTGAGGTCGACATTTTGATGGGGGAATGCACTACAGTGGGGATCAGGAAATATACCACTTTCATCTTTCCTCACTGTAGTGCGAGCTCAGTGTTTGTATATATAATATGCAGGAGGTGTGGGAGATGCAGAGAGGCTTGCCCCCTGCAAAAAAATTACTTGAACTTTACCAGATGTTAATGTCAACCTGGTAATGTCGAAAATGTCAAAGTGTGATGTGTCAACATTACCAGTGTCGACATTTGCAGTACAAGATATTTTACATTTCGACATTTAGCACCAGCATTGTCCTCCTAGGAATCACAATTGACAATCAATTAAAGTTTGACACTCACATAAACACTACAATAAAATTGACTAACAAAAAACTTGGATCCCTTTATAGAATAAAACCCTTCTTGACACCAGTTGCCAGAACCACAATAGCTAGAACCCACTTAATTTCTATCCTATTATACGCTTCCCCAATATTCAACAATCTTTCTACAAATAATTTTAACAAACTAGCTAGAGCATATAACAACATCGCCAGATTTGCTACAAATACACCTTACAGGACTCATCACTGTCTGAACCTAAAACAACTAGACTGGCTTGAATTACCTCACTTATTACGTTTTAACCAACTTATAATCGCCCATAAAGCCCTATACCAACCCAATAATATCCCTATTCTCTCTTCCCTCATAAAACCTTATAACAACTTGAAAAATCTACGCTCTGCTAACAAAATGTTGATTCATACTTCATTATCTAACAGCTCAGCAGGTGACTCCATATTCTCTAACTCAGTTGGTAAAATATGGAAAAAACTACCACAAGACCTTACAACCCTAACCTCTCTCCCACTATTTAAAACTAACCTAAAACTTTTATTCTCCAACCACTGGTTATGTTCTTGTACTAACCCTGCCGAGCTGTTATTCTCTAATCTATCTGCTACCCACATAACCTAATTTTTTCTACCTTATATCTTTATGTACCCAATCTATACTCAAATCTTCACTCTTAATTCCTATCTCAGTCACTACTTAGTACTACTTACCATGCTCAAAACCTACCAGATACTGTACTTACATTTCTTTTTGTATACTATGTTAAACTGAAGATGAATTACTCTATATTAATGCCATCTCCTAATCATTAACATCACATGTTTATATATTTTTAAGTATATTTTTGTTTTTAGATGTATTTTGTGTGTTACTTTTAGTATAGTTTTTAGTATGTTTTAGTTTTGGAGCTTTTCTCCCCGGGCCTCCACTGAAAATGGACACGTATCCAGTTGGACTAGCCCAGTCAACAAATGTAAAATAAAAATAAATAAATAAATAATTGTGACTGTTTGAAAGGACGCCTACCAACATTTTGAAGGTAAACCAATGCATACATTAATATTTATATATATATATATATATATATATATATATATATATATATATATATATATATATATATATATATATTCATATATTGTGACGATCGTTCCCTGGCCCAGCAATCAAGGAGCCTCAATCCTCACCATTAACACCAGGGAGGTTGTCTGATAAAAAACAAAAGGATAATTAATACACAAAGTAAAGTACAATTTCCCTTAAGTGCACACAGAGATCACAGTCAGTCTGGGGCTGGTTGCTCCCTTGCTCACCAGTTCCCCAATAAGACTCCCCATTGGCACAGCTATAGGGTCCTGGTCTCAACCTAGCCTGCCAAGCTAAAACCTCCAGTACCCCTTCTGTCCAACCAGTGCTTCGTGTCCCTGCCCAAGTAGCTGACACAGTACACACAAACTTTGAGATAAGTATTTATACAACTTCACAAACACTCCTGGGAAAGGCTGACACAGATTCTCCAGCTGTGCCCCTTTACCCAGACTATACGGTAGTAATTACTGCCACCACTCAACTAATAATATCAGCTACTAAAAGGCCCTTAAAAGGGTGTCCAATTATTACTGTGCAATATTATTATCCGATGGTAGTATGACTAACAGTCATGGCTTACTTTAGAGTGGCCTATTACAATAACCTCTATAAATATGCAATGTACTCTAGAGCTTATCTCTACACAAACCAGCCACAAGTAGAAGATTTATTCCTACAAGAAATCACAGTGCTAAAACTTACGTGAACATAAGGCAGAGTGCTGATAAGTTGGATATCAAGATCAAAATGCTCAAACGTCTCATGTGAGACATAGTATTTAAACATTACTAACAAACATGTCACTAAGGCCCTCCCAAATTACATAATTTTTGAAACTTAGATTTTCCCAGTATTCATATTGCATCATCTTAACACCTGGTCTGTGTTCTCAGGCCAAAAACTGCAATATTTAGCAATCTAACACCTGCACAGAAACTTACAACAATAGAAGACATTTCACATGTATATTTTAACAGAAACTAGAGCAATAAAGCACATTCCACATCTAAATTCTGGTCATAAACTTTAGCCTTAAAACAATGGGCATGAAACCTTCATCCAGCCGCACTGGAGCTGAATTCTAACATGAATGGGTCACAACATGCTTCACTGGGCCAGTAGAGTGCAATGTTGTCAGATATTTTGCAGTTTCATATTTCACAGTATTCTTTACACTCAAGAAACATACCTGTATTTTACATTTATTATAAAGAAAGCATGCCTGTATTTTACATTTATTTACAAATGCCAGAATTATATATCAAATTCTATTTGACTAGGCTGGCAACCTTCACCCATCTCTCCCCAATCGTCACACATATATATATATAGTTTACTATGAGAATGTCGAAGTGCACAAAAAAATCCATTCACTTCTCGAAATAGATATGTGAAGTTCAGCATATCAATTAGTACAGAATGCCAAAGTCCACATATCAACAAATTCAAATTTGCACTTTCAGCATTCTGTGAAGTAAATCACCACTGCATACCACGTAATGCCAACCTTACGTGGTATGCAGTAGTATCCCACACACCCTGCAAATGATATATTCCAACTCTGAGATCACAGTACAGCAGGGAAAAGGGTAATTTCCCGATCCCCACCATACCACGATCTGTACTCATAATTGCATTGACATATGTGTGAATGTACAGTGGCATTCTTTTAACTGCAGACTAGCAATAGTGCAGGTCAGCGAAAATGGGAATCAACCAATTTTGATTCAACATTCCCATTCTCATTGAGCCTGTACTCATTAATGTCATGGTAAACCATATATATATATATATATGTATGTATATATATATATATATATATATATATATATATATATATATAGCTATGTATGTGTGTGTGTGTGTGTGTGTGCGTGTGTGTGTAGATGGATATACATATACATATATAGTGGGAGAGACAGAAAGAGAGTGAGTGGGAGATGTGCAGAACTAAAGTGCTTGTAGTTCTTTTTCAAAACATATGTAACAAAGAAGCTAAGAATGAAATGTTTTCACATAAACACACAGGCACACACACACACACACACACACACACATACACACACACACACACATACACACACACACACACACACACACACACACACACACACACACATACACACACATGCACAAAAGCCAGGACAAAATACACTGGCTATTACTTCCAGCCAAAGAAGAAATATACCTTATTTTAGAGAGATGTTTTTAGAAAAAGACAAGCACAGGGCACACATTTATTTATTTATTTTTTTTGCATTGGTAGAAAGTGAAAGATTTACTGAAGCTATACAAAATGCTGAAAAGGGAACATGTCAAGGGATTCAGTGCTAGCTGAATATTTATTAGTGCTGATTCATACCAGACACCCTATGGATTATTAACAAGTAATGTGGCCCTTTCTGCTAAGAAACAGAATCAGTTAATCACACTCTCATGTGCCTGTGCTGATGGACTTCTATTAAGACTGGGAACACTAAGTAAGTCTGATGGAACTCCTACATGGATATAAACTTGCCGGTTGGAAGGGGGATAAAGTCTTTGTGATATTGCTGATCTTGGATGTATTAGTGATCCTGAGGCATTGACAGTTAGCTAGGAAAGTTAGTTCTGAGTGTCTGATGATCAGCTCACTCACCTTGGGAGTGCGGATGGGTTTTTGTGGCAAAATGTTATAAAATGTTACTCTCTATCCAAGAGGAGATAAGAGTCAAACAGTCTTACAATGTGGGTTTGTACATGCAGGGGAGACTGATGTAAATGCATTGTGGGACAGATTGTCCATGGTCATGTGCTTATGTTGCTCCATGCTCTCCCCCCTTTACCTCAGGAAACTATTAGGGTATATAAAATTTCAGCAGTGGGGATGCAAAGTTGGGATGCCTCAATTTCCTCTCCTGCCCCCCCCAAGATTGGTGAATAATCCATCAGCTGTGACCCCAGGCTAGAGGCTCCAGTCCATTTGGGGCAAGCTGGTCAGTCGATAGGAGGTTTGAGAGTATAGAAAAAGAGGCACTGCTTATCTGTATGTGATCATCTTGGACAAGGTTACCAGAGAAAATGGGTTAAGAAACTCTTATCTTGACATTAAAAGAATGGCAGAGAACCTTCTTACCAGGGACAGAGAATGCACTCACCAGGGAAACAATGAGCTCATTTTTGTAAACTTTTACCTGTAATTGCTGAGTAAATTTACATTTTGGCTATAAGTGATTTCAATAATACTTTACTTCAAAAAAATGTACAGACAAATTAGATAATGGGTAGCATTTTTCTGACGACAACCATCTGTTCACCTAATTTGATTTGAATTTCCCTGAAAAAGTGTGCATGTTTTCTTTATATTGAACTATAAGTGGGCTTTGTATAATTTTAAGTTGACTGTTTCATCATTTAGATATAAAATCTCATGGCTCATAGCTATCTAAGTAAAGTTACATGAAAATGGTAAAATATAACTATTAATATCCATCCTTTAAGACAGAATGCTTTTGTTACATACCGTACAACTAATATAATACAGATGGCTTATTTTACGAGTTCTGACTGTCTGTGACCTTGGAGTATGGTCTGGTCTGGTTGTTGACCATGTGGTGCCACTGAAGCAGAAAGTGTTGTAGCACTGGACATCATTGTGTGTGTCTGAATGTGAAATATCGTATAGTGAGATTGAGTTACTGTTGGTAAGATAACATTTGAAGGTACTGAAATGAAAACAAAGAGAAAGGAATACTGCTAAGCCAGTGCCTATAATTCTGTTCTTCAGATGTACAGAGTGAAAACCATATGGATGTGACTAGAATTAGTCATAGCCCTAGACTGCAGTGCACAATTTCACATGTTGTTAATGCTGTACCCATGTATATTGGAGGCAATGACATGAGGTTTGTGAAATGGACTTACATAGACTTCAGTAGAGAGATATACAGGTACACAACATTCAAAACTTATTTTATTTTTAACTGAGTAAGTTTAAAAACAGGCAAAAAGTGAGCTCTGGGGAATATAGAATGATATCAGTGGTACACCAGTCAAAAAAAAAAGATTAAAGCAAACTGAATCCTAGATTCCGGTGTGAGCAAGGAGGAGATAATAGCTACATTGGGTGTAGCTGAAGCTCAATGCACTGAATTTGGAGACAGCATGTTAGCAGCTATATGTCTACAGATTATCTTACAATGCAGCCCAGACTGTGGAAGCTGGAGTTGGAGATGAGACACTTGGAGGAAAGAACCAGCTTGAATCACAGAAAAGGTAGAAGGAGAGAGAGAGTAAAGAGAAAAGCATAATGAAGAGAGAAGGAACAATAGAAAAGAGAGAAGTAGATTCAGCAAAAGTAGGAGACTTTTACTCTTTATAAGATGCACATTTTTATTGGGGGTGGGGTGGGGTGGAGTAAAAACCCAGTCCCAGATGACAAGGTCAACACTAAATTGTTTCCTCATTATAAAAAGGGGGATGACTTTGATGGCTGGATATGGGAATTTGAATGTAATTACCACTAACCTTGACAGAAGCAAAAAGTAATGCAATGTAATATTCAAGTAAAGTAAATGATAATGAATGCATTAATTATTTAAAATTTTAAATGTTCTTTATGAATGTGTCATGTCAAAACTTTAAGGAAAAATGTTTAGAAAACATCAGCTATAGGCAGAGCACAGGATCACTACTTTCACAGTAGAACAAAAGACTTACTTTATTGGGTGGTTAGGCTGATGTCTGGCTACAACATATGCAATATCGGATGCCTTATACTAATGAATAAGCCTGCAAAACTTTGTACAAGGGTAGAAAAATCTGCCTAAGAAATTAAAATTTACTACTGCTGAGTAGATGAGCAAAAGGGATGACCTGCATTAAGACAATGACGTAACTGCAGAAAAGTGGTATACCAGACAACAGACATGGGTACAAGAGAACCCGTGGATTGCAGTCTAAACCATAAAAACAGGTTTGCTGACCAGGGTATTGGAATCTACTGGTCATCGTCTTGTGGATAAATGCGTCCAGTCTATCCAATTGTGGCAATGTCAACACAAATTTCTACAGTGATAGTGGAAATATCAAAAGCTAAGTAAGGGAGCTGACACAGGTGACACAACTGTAGTGATGACTTGTTTTGAGGCAACTGCTACTCCAGGCCATCACAGAAGCCTGTACTCTTCACATGTGGAGGGACAAGAAACTGCTATTAAGGGGAATACCACATTTGATATAGCTATTCTTAAGAGTGCAGTTGTTAGAAAGGACTATTGCCTCCAACTTCAAACCCAATTAAAGCCATGGGAGAGACACTTTTTCAAGTACTATTGGAAGAATTTAATTGAACTGGGAAGTGGGACAAGGAAGCAAACAGGTTACAGTGTCTGATGACATTTCTCAATATATTTTATTAGTGAATGATTTTGATGAAGCAGAACCTGGACAAGGCACTGCAGAGGTAACTCATTCATTGTCCACACTTCCAACAGTGGATGATGACATGGTTGTTTCAAGGGAAAAGCTAGCAGCAAGTCATAGCTGTCAAAAGGTACCTGACTTCCTTTGGAAGAAAACTGAAGCTGATCAAGAAGAAAAAGTTGAGTCAAGAACAACTCCTAGAGCTCATCATACAGGACGTAGCCAACAAGTTGCCAGAGTCTGAAAAGTAGAATAATGCTGTATGTTGGGACAATAAGTTACTGTACAGAGAGTTAGCTCCAGAAAAGAGTCTTGAGGGAGACATAAAACAGTAACTGGTAGCTCCAATGGCCTAGAATGAGACACTTCAAGCCACAACCCATGATATTCATTTGTAAGGTCATAAGGACATTAAACATCTAAAAATGAGGCATATGCATAATTTCTGTTCACCATGTACATGAAGAGAAAATAGAGAGTACTGTAGAACATGCTAGTAGGGTTAAAGAGTTGTCAAGGCCGGACACAGAGCTGAGGCTGCTTTGGTTCCTTTGTCTCTTTTTGAAGAGACATTTGAAAGGGTAGTCATAGACACTGGGAGGCTCTCATTACCTCTACCAGTATAAGTAACAAGGGCTCTCATTACCCCAGCCACTACAGATAAGAGGTATATTTTGGTTGTAGACAATGCTCTTGGATATTATGGCATGGCAGGTCTCTCCTTTGTTGAAGCAAAGAAGGTAGCAGATCTTCCATTACAGATTTTCATCAAGGTGGTCCCTGTGAAAAATAATGGTGCTAATTTAATGTTAGATCTCCTCGCCTATATGTAGAAACACTGTGGAGTAGAGTAGTTAAACATGACCACTTATCACCCACAGACAAATGATCTTATGAAAGGATTACAGAACACTACCACCTATAACCCAGAAACAAATGCTCTTGTGAAAGGATTACAAAACACTACCACCTATCACTCTCAAACAAATGCTCTTGTGAAAGGATTATAAAACACTACCACCTATCATCCACAAACAAATGCTCTTGTGAAAGGATTACAAAACACTACCACCTATAACCCAGAAACAAATGCTCTTGTGAAAGAATTACAAAACACTACCATCTATCACTTACAAACAAATGCTTTTGTGAAAGGATTACAAAACACGACCACCTATCACCCACAAACAAATGCTCTTGTGAAAGGATTACAGAACACTACCACCTATAACCCAGAAACAAATGCTCTTGTGAAAGGATTACAAAACACTACCACCTATCACTCTCAAACAAATGCTCTTGTGAAAGAATTATAAAACACTACCACCTATCATCCACAAACAAATGCTCTTGTGAAAGGATTACAAAACACTACCACCTATAACCCAGAAACAAATGCTCTTGTGAAAGAATTACAAAACACTACCATCTATCACTTACAAACAAATGCTTTTGTGAAAGGATTACAAAACACGACCACCTATCACCCCCAAACAAATGCTCTTGTGAAAGGATTACAGAACACTACCACCTATAACCCAGAAACAAATGCTCTTGTGAAAGGATAACAAAACACTACCACCTATCACTCTCAAACAAATGCTCTTGTGAAAGGATTATAAAACACTACCACCTATCATCCACAAACAAATGCTCTTGTGAAAGGATTACAAAACACCACCACCTATAACCCAGAAACAAATGCTCTTATGAAAGAATTACAAAACACTACCATCTATCACTTACAAACAAATGTTTTTGCGAAAGCATTACAAAACACGACCACCTATCACCCACAAACAAATGCTCTTGTGAAAGGATTACAGAACACTACCACCTATCACTCACAAATGAATGCTCTTGTGAAAGGATTAAAAAATGCTACCACCTATAACCCACAAAGAAATGCTCTTGTGAAATGATTACAAAACACTATCACCTATCACCCATAAACAAATGGTCTTATGGAAGGATTATAAAACACCACCACCTATCACCCACAAAGAAATGCTCTTGTGAAAGGATTGCATTCACCTTTAAGACCATACAGATGCCTAATCTGTTCCTCTGTACACAGAGAAGTACCACAAGAATCTACATTTTTCTCATATTTGTGCTACTTTATCTTGACAGGGTGAGAGGTCCTGAGATTTAACGTAAGGCGAATGGGAGACTGACTTTGATTGCCACAAGATCTTTGGTGGGAGTAACCTAAATTTCAGGAACAGACTTTAGGAAATCATGAGATAAGAACAGGAATGCTTAGCCAAAACATAATTGTAACAGATGTTTTGTTAAGACTTGAGGGCTATAGCCAGAGAATTTACAGTTGGACAAAAGGTGGGGGTGCCTATTCTTGCTCAAGAGGACAAACTCCAAGCAGCATGAGAAAGGTAAAAGATGTTAATTGTATAGCACAACTATATAATTATATTCCTCCTTAAGAACTAACCTGCAAGCCATCCTAAAAACATAGACCAATAAATTGTCTCCTAGCTGTACACAAACCATACATTGGAACAAAAGCAGACAGAGTCTATAGTGATTTAGAAAAAAAAGAAACTCAATTATAACAATAGAACAAAAGGGTAACAAAAGAAAGTCATATAAAACAAAGGATCATTTGTTGCTAATTAAAACCATAATAGAGAATTGTAAAAAGGAGAAGAATCTAAGTATGGCATACATAAATACATTACAAAAAAAAAACATTGGGCAGCATCCCACATTCATGGATAAATCAATAGTACAGATGCAGATGTAAAAGATACACACTATATTGATCAATTATATTATTGTGACCATGAAAAAGTGGCAAACCACTTTGCAGTTAATCAATGACAAAGGGCAAATTATTATCCAAAGATTAAAAATTTATGGAAGAATATTCCAGAATGATTATGTGTCACTGCTGCTGTTTTGTCTTGCCCTTAACTCATTGAGTTGTTTACTTAACAGATTAGGTAATGGTTACAGTTTCCTCCCAAGAAACAACCTTGTCTAAAGACCTCTCAACTACATTTTTTGTATGACTCAAAATTGTTTAGTTCATCAGATGAGGAGCTAAAAGTACAACTGCATTTGGTTAACTTTCTCAGCTGATATCAGAATGCTGTGATCTTGATAAATGTGCAAAAGAAATATATAAAGCATAGAAGCTGCTGCGCCAAAAATGTCAGTCTGTAACAGGATGTGACATAAAGGAGCTTGAGCAGGATGGAGTGTATCAATATTAAAAAACAGAGAAACTAGTGCTCTTAAACTTCATGGATGAACTCAGTCACAATATTGTTCTTCTTTCGGCTTTTACCAGTTAGGGGTCGCCACAGAGGAACTCCGGTCCGCTAATGATTGGCAGTAGATTCTTACGGTGCCGAGGTGCCAGCCCGACGCCCAACCTTCAACAAAGGCAGGCCCATTCACGCATGTCTTTCAAATGCCACTCGATCACAGGGAGGACGTGCAGACTCCACACAGAAGGCGCTCCAGCCGAAAATCAAATGGGAGAACCTCTTGCTGTGAGGCGACAACGCTACTGCTGCACAATAATTTCCAGAAATCATGAAACCCAGGTAGTGTTATTCATCGCAGACAAGTACACTTTCAGTAAATATTTGATGGAGTGCGACTCACTTGACTGCCCCAGTCTTAAAAAGATGGTGAAATCTTCTGCAGGTGGTAACTGTAATACTGAAAAAGTTGTATATAGGGTCATGTCCAATGATTGCCCTGCATTTTATGTGGGTAAAATGATGAATAAACTGAAAATCTTGAACAAGCATTAATGTGTTTGAGAATGGTATTCTAGAACACTGTGATATTCTAGCAGGTCTGACCTAGTTAAACATGTGATACTCATGTGCAATCCTGTATCCTTTTAATAACAGCTATGGCTAAAGCTATTATCCAAATCAGCTGCATGCATCTCAAAATCACGGTTATCACTACTGAGTCTTCCTACTAGAGGCTGATTATAGACTGCTTCCAATAATTTTTATATAAACTAGGACATAAATAACCATCAATCAGTTTTGCTACAGAAACAAACAGAAAATAAATAATGAATAACTTATATTTTAAAATAAAAGTTATAACAAAAGAACTTGAGATGAAATATGTCAAAAATTCTAACAATGCTGTTATATCACCATCCCAAATCAGCCAGCAATCTTTTGCACATCACCATTGATTAAGAAATCTGTTGCTCTCATTACCAATCAGTTTTGGTCTCTATATGAAAAATTCATAGTTCTACTTAGATAGGGCAAATACTGCCCCTCTCACAAGACCCTTAAATGGAAAATAACATTTATCTTGATAATAGAACACACTTGCACTATTTCAATACTATTTGCAATAAATTCACAGAAATTCAGTTGATTATAATTCAGGGTATGAAAGATAGAACCCTACTGCTTTTATATTCTTATGTCACTTGGAATACCTGGGCACAATAATTGTACAACTTGAGTATATGGGCGCCTTGTTATTTTACTATTTCATCTACTTGCCCTGACTCATATCATTCTAGGTGTTAATAAACTCATAACTACCCTTGGACTTTTTACTAGCATGCTTCTTTCTGTTCTCTTCCTTCACTATTTTGATTGACGGGGTCCTTTTGCATTCTTGTGCCATCTTCCCCCCTTATCTAATTGATCAGTTCTTCCTACTCCATAATGCTATCCATCTTCCTGTCCTCTGCCATCTTCTAGAACTTTACAATTCATTCTTGCTCTTATTACTGATTCCTGTCATCCTTTACAGTCATATCATCTTTGTTATTATCTTATTTGTCATGGACCATTCCTTTTTTTTTCCTCACTTGCAATTTTCATCCATTATTTTACCTTGTTGTCTGGTATGTTTCTTCTCCTTACTGTTTTGTTTTCTCAGAAAAGCATTCTAATTTCCTCAGAACAAGTTAATGTGTCATGATAGCCCTTGTTTTAGTCCATTCCAGAGGAGACCAAGGTGGACTCTGTTATTCCAGAATATCAACTCCTCTTCCCAGGTTCTCCCTTCTTGTCCACTATCTCAAATCTTTGCTCCCTTACCCACTCACTGAGCTAGCAATTCAACTATCAAATCCTTTCCTTCCTGTCATTGGTTTCCTTTGCTATTTTACAATATGGAGAATGCTACCACACCCCAGAAACCTCTACATCCAGCAATTACCTCTTTCATCCACTACAGTGTCTTTTCTTCCACTATATTAGTAGTTAACATATAGACAATTATAAGGTGTCTCTCATCTCCCTTTATGACCAACATATTTATTGTTAGGCCCATCTTGGTGAAGGTTAGGCAATCCAGTTATGTTCACATTATATAGAATCTCCTTCCCTATTTTACTCCTCACTTAATGTCTTAATGATTAAGACGCATGCTTCTATCATCTCCTCTGCTCCTCATAATAAAGCCTTACCTGTCACTCTCTCCTTTTGCACTTTGTCTATTTAGTTTCTTACCACTTAAACTATTACTATTCCTGATTATCAAACTCCCAGATACTAACACCAGAAACAAGCTTAAGTCAAACTATTAAAGTGAAAAAACAGGACACACCACACCATGCACAGAAACAACCACAAAGTAAACAAACTGAATAACAAGATTACCACTGAATATGCAATTTAAAAAAAAAAAAAAAAAAAGATTAAGCACTTTTATTTCACAATTCAGACTTCATCAGAATCAGATTAATCACACTTCCCTTTTTATCTGCCCACATTAAGTGACATGGCCCTTTCTTAAAGAGAAAATAGCCTTTTCATAAAACACTTTGTAAAACATTCCATGCAGCACTGTTAAAACCTAGTACAAAAAAAGCATCTATTACAAAGATGTAATATATGAAATAAAAATAGATAATTTAAAACAAACTCTGTACTTGGATTGATTTTAATTTATGAATGTGCATAATAGAAGAATAATCATTAAGCCCCAACATATTTTCAGCATTATTATTGAACTGCCATTTTAATTCACATTTTCCAGGACTTCTTTCCAGGGGACCCCATCTTACATTTGGTTCAACATTTTCAAGGACCTGGAAACAAATCCATAAACTGAGTAATTGTTAATATGTCTATATAATGCATTAGACTTGTTTTTATTTTTAACATCATACTCAGGTTCGTAAATGCTGGTTATAAGATAATGTTCAATTTCCTAATGTAAAAGGCCGTATGTTTCTTACAGGTAGTCACATAAATCACCCCTTTAGTTCCACAATTAAAATATCCATCCATTCCAGTAATTGACCTACTGTTAATGCAGATATTTTTCCATCTTTTATAAAATAACATTGCTTGCATTTCCCACACTTATAAGTGCCATTTTTTTTGTGTTAGTACTAATAGTACCCCTCTCACTTTTTGAAATGAATACCCTTCCTGTAAATAAATCTTTCTTTTGCTGATAAAAACATAAGCATGTCATGTGCTTTAACATGTTTCCCATTTATGACAGATGATGTCCTTAATAGCCCACTGTCCCCAGAATATGTAGCAATCATTCTCCTTTTTTATCATTATTTTCACTTTGCTCAAAACTCAAACGCAAAATAGGAAAATATGTGCTTTCTGACCATTTATTAACAACTTTGCCCTGAATGCAATGGAGAATGGTAATAGGATAACCCCTCTTTTCAAACATATTAAACAAAACACTGATTTACTTCAAAAATAATTGATTACTGGTGACCGTTCTCGCTAATCTCACCATCTACCCCTTAACTTATTATAGCTGAGTGTGCCTCCAGGCATTCCTGCACTTACCTCCTACTGCTCCTCTAGGCGTCAAATATTGCTTGTTCATATTTGCATTAATAATACCAAAACCATGTTACATACAAGGTATCAGAATATTTTATCTTTAAGTATAAATGATGGCAAACAATTGCATTGACAGCTGACCTCTGTCAATGAGTATTTGTTAGAACTGTGAGGTGATAACTTCATTTTTTTAAAGGCTCAAGCCACATCCACTGGGAATTAAAGGTACGTACTCAAAAGAGCTGTAGCGGAGAGAATCAGTTAAGTAGGTCTTTCTACTGGAAATATGGGTGGCATCTAATGTAGTGTAATAGGGAATTAGAGTAGGTGTGTTTTTGTTTTTTTTGTTTTTTGGAAAATATTAGAAACTACTTATTGGAACAGCTGTCCTTAATAATAGTAACATCCAAGTAACATAACTAATCATATTTTTTATTGTTGATAAACTCTGAAAAAGACAAAATTCCATTAATATAAACAATACATTTTTTCAACTCTCCCGAGTTCCCCACCAAAACATGCATATATCACCCAAAAACCTGTTGTATAAACCCCAGTATTTAATAAAAGTATAATTCCATATTAATCTCTGTTCTCATTCAGCCATTACTAAAATTAGTGAAACCAAGGGCAGTTGTTTCATCCTTTGCCACTGTTGTGGATTGACGGAAATATTCAACAGAACATAGTTGTTTTTCAAGACTATTTCCATCAAGGTGGTTAGCATATTAATTTTCTCATTTGAAAATGAGCTTTTCACAGTTAGACACTCATTAAACCACTCTAAATCCACCTCATGGGGGATGATAGAAAAAAGATCTTTAACATCAGTAGTCACAAAGAACATATTCTCCCTGTATAAGTCCTCTTTTATGTTCAACAAGGAAAAAATATCGTACAGGAACCAAAGTATTCCTAGTTAACTAGAAGCACAAAAACAAAAATGAAACTAGGAATACAACGTCAAAGCTTGTTTTTAATAAGACAAAACAGAAAGCTTGCATTGAAAAAGAGCTTATGCTTGAAAGCTTTGTGTTTTGTCTTATTATAAACAAGCTTTGATGTTGTATTCCTAGTTTTATTTATTTTTTCTTCTTTTATGTTCCTTAGAAAAATCCCATGAATCTTTGAGTAAGTGAGGAACATTTTGAACCATGCCCATAATATTATAATCAATAAACTTTTCAATGGGGCAGGAATTCGACCCCCTCTCTCATCGATTGGCCTAAGGGGTGTTTTTTGTAAATTTTTATGTAGCGTGGTAATACTAAAAACTGAAGGAATAAGAGATTTATTCACTTCTAAAAATTTTTATTTTTCCTCTTGTATTAACCCCTGCATAAGCATATCATGTAAAATATGATCAATTGTACCATAAGCAAAATTTACTTGATTTTTAGACCCTTAGTTATAAAATCTGTTATTTAATATATTCTTCATTTTTTACAAGTAATCAAAAACATTCATAACAACTAGACCCCTTGCCATGTCAGGTTTCATTATTCGGATGTTCTTGTTAAAATAAATAGTACTTAAGAACTCATTTTCATGGGGGTTCAGGTTGTCACATATCTGCCCCTTTCTACTTCTATTAATTAACAGTTCACAAATATCTAATTCACACTTTGTTTCATAAACAGACACAACAGAATTTTGAGGTATTGCTCCTTTGTAGACCATTTTTAAAACATTTACTTTTTTCTGTCCTTCATTTTTAAACCAAACAGCTATATTAAGTTTTCTAGTAGATAACCTAAGAACAATAATAGGAGTCCACAATGATGTTTTCCTAGTAGGGACAAATGTATTCCCCTTTTCAAATAAATTTGTCAGTTCACATTTTACATAATATACTAATGCAAGGGAAAATACAACCAGAAGAATTTAAATGTATGGAAGTGAATACATGCCTTTTCCTTCCATTTTTGTATTCCCAAGGTTGTTGTCTTTCAAAGAAGGGTCATGTGATCTAATGTGGGCATATAAAACGGGAAGTGTGATTAACTACTTCGATTCTGCTGTCTGAATTGAAATACAAACGAGATTAATGTGTTTTTTATTAACCCTTGCATTCAGTGGTAATCCTCTTATTCAGTTTGTTTACTTTGTGATTGTTTCAGTGCTTGGTGTGGTGTGTCCCTTTTTCTTTCTTCACTCTTTCTCTGTGCCTTTCCTTTAGAACTGCTTCTTATAGGCCACTTCTTTTCCCAGCTTCCTCTTTGTTTTCCAACCCAGTGCTCATGCCAGCTCTTGTCTCTGTATACCTTCCAAGTGTTCTCTAATTCGATCACTTCCTACATTCTGTTCCTAATGACTTCCTGCTTGTTGTTACTGCCTCATTTCTCAGTCATGGTGTCTGCCATTCCCATTTCCCTTCCTCCACAGACAACTTCTGGCCATACCCTAATACCATTTGCCTTCTGACTGACTGCCATTTCCCAACCATTTTTGTTTTCTGCCCTCCTGCAATCCATGCCTTCTGAGCCCAATCAACTAAATTTCCCCCTCGGTGGCCAAACAATATAGAATACAAATTGCTGTTACAAACAATCTGAAACCATCATTGGAGCTTTTTCATAATACATAAAAATCCATGTTGGTATCTACTGCAATATCCATCCACATTGTACACTTATGAATTTTTAAACTGAAGATGGTCACAGAATGGTATGCGAGATGGCTTGTGTGTATCATTCTGTTTTCTATTCTAGCAACTGTTGACCTATATATTTAACTTCTTTGTTTGCTAGAGTGGCAGCTATATACTGCATATTATTTGTCTATTGTCTTTCTTGTGACAGAGCACACTTCTACAATCACCCTGGTAACATTTGCATCTTGTATCAGGACACATCTTTATGTCATTATTCTGTTAGCACATATATTGTGATTAATTTATTTTGTATGTCTTTTATTAAATATAGTGATTACATAGTCTGGAGTCATTTGACTGCATGTGGAAGGTTCATTTAAATGGCTTTTTTACTGACCTGGCACATTAGCACTCAAGAAAATGTAATCTACTGAATGCTTGAAATACCCACACTACATCTGAGAAACTACATATCCACTTACCTGTAAATAATATGTCTGGCTTCTTCCTGGTGGGTACTACTGCCTCTAAGCAGCTACTGACATGCTTGTATAGAGTTTCTGTGAACAGTTCCACATAGGCAGCAGTATTCTCAGGGTTTATGGATGCTTACAATTTGCCAGGTTATCATTTACGAGTAGGAATTTATACTTAGAGTAATTCCTGAATATTTCAGGATTAGCTGGGATTCCATGTTTTATTTTTACTTCAAAGGAGACCATTCTGTGGTTGAACCATACCAGAGAAGGCATTACACTAGGGGTTGTGTGGCACTCTTCCATCAACATATCCAGAATGCTGGTTGGTGTAACTAAAATCTGGTTCAGGGAGTTTCTGTTTACAAAATCCAAGAATCTCTGCATCTGTACATTTGGTGTCATATACAATTCACAGTTAATAGTGGAGTAATTAAAGTAGCCCATGAATATGGTATTGGGTTGAATGGTTAGTGTTTCTAATAAGTTTAAAAACATGCATGGGTTTCCTGGGTCATAGAGTGGGACCTATAGGTTGTAAGGAAGTGATACTGGTTTTTGCCTATGTTGATCTGAACTTGGAGAGGCTCAAGTGCATTGTTGAGACACCTCTACCTTCAGTCCCTGTCTGTGTAATAGCTGGTCTAAATGTGTGGAAGGCATTTGGCACGTTGGTGTTCTCCATGTGGCTTTAAACCATGTCTCGGTTAACGCACAGGCATCAGCATTCTCTAGGGTAAATAAAGCTCTAGGGAGTGGATTTTTTTTGTTCAGAGTGAAATGACAATTTACATGCAGATGAATATATATGAGCATTCATATGATAATTATACAACTCTTGAAGATTCTCTTATATTATTACAAATGCTAAGCACAATTAATTGTGTCATATAATAAACATTTAACAATCAATTTATGATTCAACTACTGCATCAGAATGTCTGTTTAATAAAAATAAACCAAGCTTAATTTCTCGATTATATAATAGGAATGTTATAGTACAGTTTGGAGTTAAGACACTGAAAAAAAAATAATAACTTAAACCACAAACCATGATGTCCAGATTATGTAAAGATTTACAAAGCAGGGTAACAGGGCTATTTACAGCTGAGAGACTTATGCCTGGTGCAAAAAAATCAAGGAGTATATGAACATATTTTTAATACACTGAACTGTATAGACATAATCAAAATGTCCTTCACATAAATGTACCATATACAATATCCACTATTAGCCATTTGCTCAATATCCCAATTTATTTACTGCAAAGGTTCACATACCTGCCCTTTTCTTCTTAAGTTTTAATCACATCTTATATGCATGCTGATTTAAATGAGTGAGCAGTGACTGAAAATTCATCTTTAAAGTGAATGATTTCTTCTTTATGTCCATTTTTAATGTTAGTAAGTTAGCTAATAAATTTGTAACTGAATAATTTTTTCATATTTTGTTCTAGTGCCTCAGATAGCCATAAAACAATAGTTTACATTCCTACAAATTGTGATTTCTTTAGGATTTCATGCAATTAATTGCCTTTCTGTTCTTCTGTACTTATTTCTGCTGTGCCTTACACTCTGAGAAATCAATGCCAGCTGACTTATTAACAACAGTGTGCCTGTCACCAAGCCTGAGGCAAAAAGTATTCTAAGGGGAGTGCTTGCCACAAGTGCCTTGTTCAACACTCTACTAATGATTTAGGAATAAATAATTACCTTACCCCATGCCAGTCTAAGCCTTTCATTTCCAGCATAAATCATGACATGTTAACACGAGTATTTCTGATATATTGTTAATATGGCAGAATATATAGATCACTTTTGTATTACGTTAGCAATTTAGTTAACATGTTGCTTTTTTCAGAGTAATTTGTTCCCCTAAGGTAGTAAAGTAAAACTGTTGTATCTGTGTTCTACAAAGGCAGGTGCTGGTAGGAACAAATGCAACTGCATGAAACCCAGAAGAGTGCTGATAAAGCCAAGACACAGAATCAGTAAAAAGAGTAGCACTAAAAGCTAAAATACCTAGTTATTAAATTATTCTCCCCCCTTTCCTTTTTTGTCTAGTCTAGTCAAGGTCACTAGACATAAGTCCTTTTCTGGGAATGTAACTGACAGAGACTAAATGACTTGCTTGCTTATACTGTGTGCGAAAGAGGTCAATTGTTGCATGAGTACTGTCAGGCACAGTATATTCTAAGTCCATGTATTAACATACTGCAAGCAAATAGTCATCAGTCATCTATTTTCCATTTGCATGCAGTAGATACGTCATGAAAAAGTTATGTCTCTAAAGATATGTTCTAATAATACTGTATTCAGTGAAAAATTAAGCCACGACATACCTTGATATCTGTGCAATTTTATGTAATGATTAAATTTTGGCTGATATGTCTGGACCTGCATTTCTTTTTTAGTTGTTAAGATTCAGATTTGGATTCAAATGTTAAATTACTTCAGACATAGGTAAAAGTAAAACTATTTATATAATCTCCCATCTTACTGTTGCTATATAACATTCCACATTTTTAATATAAGCACATCATATATAAATGCATGCATTCCTCTGACTGCAGTTAATACTATATTGGCCAACCTTTGATTTATGTAATTGTGTGTTTATTTGTGTATCAATACATGTATACAGTATATTGCATGTATATCAGCATTTATTTATTTTGAGTATGTTTTCCATTTAAATATTTAAGCTTCTATGACAGTTACTATGGTTTTTGGAGGTTATCTTTTAGACAAGTTGTTTTTACTCTGAAGTACTGCCACATGGTGGCTTTCAAATGCAAAGGTACACACTAATTAATCATGGCATGTACATCTCTTGCAATAAGATACTTGCATTTTTAGTTGCTTTCAAAGAAACAACATTTTAAGTGTCACATTAATGACAACTGCACCTACTTAGCAAAACATAAAAATATTAGAAGTCAGTTTTGTCTCATTTTCAGTCTGCAAGAGTATGGTTACGTCAGTCTTCCATCTGTATTGAGAAAGATAGACAAGTGCAGTTTAAAGACATCACATCTGTAAGTCTAGTCCTATGGTGTTGAGGGATAAAGCCCTTGCAACACCTCTAGATGACCCAGATTTGACTATTAGCATGGACCCTAGAGGGAACGGGATGCTGTTCATCGAATACTAACTGTCGAAACCTCTGTTAATTGAATGGTCATATCATCATAATGATTTTCCTCGAACAATGATAGTTGGCCAACATAAAGGAAGCATTCCCAAATACTATCTTACCGGTAACTTAGATATAGAGAGACCTGCCCTTTGCTCACTGTAGTCCAATCTTGGTGTTGGTATATATAATTAGTGGGGGCTCAGTCTCCCACATAATGAGTGCCTGGTGTTGTACTAAAGTTCCTCTTGTGGGGGGCTGCACCAGCCCCACCCCCACCCCCACTATACCAACTCTGAGGTTGCACTACTGTGGGGAAAGGTTAGGTTTTCCTATAGCTACATCACCGTAAGGTAGTCTTTGGTAACGCTTCCTTTATGTTGGCCACCTATCATTGTTTAATGAAAATTGTTACGATGATATGGCCATTTGATTAAAGGAAGTTTCTACGGTTAGTATTCCATGAACAGCCATTCGATGAATGTGCTTTTTGACAATTAACCATAGACACAAGGAGATGAGCTAGTTGTAGCAGATGGACAGACAGAGGTGGGGAGAGCAAAAAAACCATAAAGCATTCCATTGGTACACATGGAATACATACAATGCTTATTAATAAATGAAGTAATGTAGCTGTAATATAGTAAATACCAGATGATTACTGTAGAGAAAATCATGGCAACTAATCACAAACACTAGTAGAAATAGACTATTAAGTCACATTTGTCTGCTTCTGCATGTGCATTGATTTCATGATAACAACCCTTCCCTTTTCCCTCCTTTTATGCCAGCTATTCAAACTTTTTTAGGGAAATGAACTATCTTTAAACAGTTATGGTATCCATTGCACATTTCACTGTCTTATGCAATTGATTTATTTACTCTGATATTTTCAGTCACTTGAGTACATCGCATGACATTTCTATACACTTAATAATATGCAGCTGTGATTCATCGATTTTCTCCAGCACAAAATCTCACAGTTGATTAGGTATTAATGACTGCTGGATTTGAACTTGAGTCTCTGAATAACATTTACATAATTTCTAATTAGGTGATGTGTTTAAATGATTTTATATATGTGTTCTTATATGTGTTACAGCCATAGGTTTGTTGCCACTTCAAGTAGTTGCATTTCTCCATTCTGCCGATGGCACTTTTTAAACTCATTCATACTTCTATTAATATTAGCTGTGAGATAATCAAACATTCAATTCAGACAAATTAACTTAAGTAGGTATGTAGCTTTGAATGTAAATACATGTGAATGTTATTCTAAGCAGCATTATTACATACCTCTCAAGTGTACCTCATTACGAGGAATGTACCTCATTTGGGGTCTTAAAAAGTTCATGTTCCTCGAAGTTCCTCAAAGTTCCACATTGAAAGACTCTGTCACACATTCAGTATTAGGGATTTTTTTAAGTGAAATCCATTGTAAATAGAAATGAATCATATTAATTCATTAAGAGATCTTCTTTATAAGTAAAACCAGCATATTTTAACCATCCCATGACCTTCCTAGTTGAAGTTGTTAGTAAGCCATTAGTATGTGTTCCACATTTTGCCCATTTGTTCCACATTATGAGGGCTAATGTTCCTCATTTTGGACATGGAAGGTTGAGAGCTATATATTATGTAATCACTGATGCCACATTATTTGTCTGTGTACAAGTCCAGGTCTTTTCCTATACATCTTTAAATCCTTGTTGCAGAGTGAGGGTCATGGCAAAAAATATCTTTGTGACCAGTTCATTTATCAAGTTCACAAACAAAACAAAACCAATAAATAATTAAACAAGTCAGTTATTTAATTACTTAATTAATTAAAACATTTATACTAACCAAAGTGAATTACACTTCCTAAAACTAAAATTTGAGTATATGAATTTTTGCTTTTGATCTATGTTTGCCTTTTAAACCCTGAAGTATTATGAAAGAAGTACTGTAACAAAGTCTCATCTGAAACAACGGCTACCCTTGGAAGACTGTAACATATGGATTAAAGCTTTGTTTATATAATGACAGCTGCTAGTGTGCTTGGGCTTCAACTGACAATGGCAAAAGATTTATCCTAAATATCATGGAGGCATCTTAGAGTTAGATATTTGACTTACAAGCGTTAAAATGTAAGGCAAGGACCTCAACCTCAAGAGACAGGGCAGCCAGAAAGGATATCATTTGATAGGCTACACTTCTCCTGCATTGTCACCTACTGCATTTAAGCATACACAATGCAAGTGGTAGGGACATTCATAGTTTCTTCACTGCCCCAAAGCATGAAAAATACCAGTGAGACAGATCTTATTCTGTATGACATGATTCTCTACTCTGGGTATTTACAGGTTTACTATTAAATGTCAATGCCAGTGTTACAATGGATATTAGACTAATACGACATTTTAATTATTAAAATGGGGGCGGGGTTTAACTGTAAGGAAAGCCTCATCAATACGTTAATGGAGATTATGTTGCTAACACAATATTCTCTGATTTCTACTGAATGACACATCAGCTCATGTTGGTTGTGACGATTGGGGAGAGATGGGCGAAGGTTGCCAGCCTAGTCAAATAGAATTTGATATATAATTCTGGCATTTGTATATAAATGTAAAATACAGGCATGTTTTCCTTGAGTGTAAAAGAATACTGTGAAATGTGGAACTGCAAAATATGTGACAACATTGCACTCTACTGGCCCAGTGAAGCATGTTGTGACCCTTTCATGTTAGAATTCAGCTTCAGTGAGTCTGGATGAAGGTTTCATGCCCATTGTTTTAAGGCTAAAGTTTATGACCAGAATTTAGATGTGGAATGTGCTTTATTGCTCTGGGTTCTGTTAGACTATACATGTGGAATGACTTATATTGTTGTAAGTTTCTGAGCAGGTGTTAGATTGCTAAATAATGCAGTTTGTGGCCTGAGAACTCCAGATTAAGTGTCAAAAATGATGCAATTTGGGAGGGCCTTAGAGACACGTTTGTTAGTAATGCTTAAATACTATTTCTCACAAGAGAATGGGAGGCATTTTGATCTTGGATATCTAACTCAGCACTCTGCCTAAACTCACATGTAAGTTTCTAGCACTGTGGTTTCTTTTAGGAACAGTTAAAGATAGTAAAGATTAATTGGGTATTTTTCTTTGAAATTAGACCTGTCCTACTGTATTATTTTAAGTTTCTGTGTGATCTCTGAACTCTTGGATATCTCTGTGGTGTAGTAGTTTTGTCTTGTGTTTTAATTATTTATTATTAAATATGTTTAAAATCTTCTGCCTGTGGCTGGTTTATATAGAGATAAATTATGCTTTAGAGTACATTATATATTTATAGCATTTACTGTCTAAGCCCTTCCAATAAGTCTTAGACTGAATAGTCATATTACCATTGGATAATAACAGTGCACAGTAATAATTGGACCCCCTTTTAAGGGCCTTTTTGTAGCTGATATTATTAGCTGGGTGGTGGCAGGGATTACTACCATATGGTCTGGGTAAAGGTGCACAGCTGGAGAATCTGTGTCAGCCTTTCCCTGGAGTGTCTGTGAAGTTGTATAAATACTTATCTCAAAGTGTGTGTGTGGTGTGTCAGCTACTTGGCAGGGACACAAAGCACTGGTTAGACAGAGAGGGTACTGGAGGTTTTAGCTTGTCCAGCTAGGCTGAGATCTGGACTGTATAGCTGTGCCAGTGGGGAAACTTATCGGGGACCTGGAGAGCAAGGGTGCAACCAGCCCCAGACTGACTGTGATGTCTGTGTGCACATAAGGGAAATTGTACTTAACTGTGTGTTTTAGATATCCTTTCCTCTCTTCTAGGAGACGACCTCCCTGGTGTTAGTGGTGAGGATGGAGGCTCTTTGATTGCTGGGCCAGGGCACAGTTGTCACATTGGTAATCAGCTTTATAACATCTATAAGGTATGGATCCCCAGCCAGCAGTAAACAGACGACACATTACTGGCAGAAAAGAAAGCATGAATAGTTAAAGAAAAACTCAAACCTGTGTAATAAAAGCCAGGTGAGTGAACTGTAAAAGAGAGGAAACTATTCCCAAATGGTATGCAATGCTAACAAAATGAGACTTAAGAGTAACAGCAAAACTTCACAACTAAGTTTTGCTTCTAAGTCTAGTCATAGTTTAGTAATCCCAAATATCAGCTATGCAATCTAATGATTCACCGGCAACTTCATTTTGTCCAAGTCTGCAAACAGACACCACAAGTCCGTGTTAATCCTACCATATGAAAAATGGGGGTGCAGGACTATGGTATGTATAGAACTCCTCCCCTTTTTCCAAAACATTGTTTTGATCAACAAATAACTGTTCTATTTTGTTCAGCAAAGTGACTTACTTCCTTTTTCATCTTAATATCTCACACTGCTGTTGGGTCTACAAAGTCAAATAAATGAACAACGGAAGCATACCAGTAGGTACTTGAGGGTGTGCTGTTTCTCATGCTTCATGTCTGTTGGCAGATCTCATTCTGAAAAATTAAGTTTCTGTCTTACAGTGATATATAAACATGGAATCTTTCATAGGTTTATAGGTGTGTACTAAGCTAATGAGCACAAGGGCCTTTTTAATCCTAGCCATGCATGCCAAATCTCTGCCAAGTGCTCATACCCTTGATAAGTGTAAGGATGGGCTTACGAAATGAAACATTACAAGCAAGGACCTGGGAGATGAACTCATTTACAGGCTGTCTGTGTCTATTAAAGACATAGGTGCCAAGCCAGGGATGAATTTCCTGTTCTCCATGTAATTGTCTAAGTTACACTTGAATTGGGTTAGGGAGGAACTCTGCTTCACACGAATGGGGACCCTGTTTCAGAAAAGGGGTATTGTCTGTGATACATACCTGTCTCTCCAGCAGGTCCTATTTATATCACAGGCAAGGTTTAAGTTTTTTAGAATGGGTAAATCTGGTGCTGTTTGTTTTGCAGATATACAGGAGGTACATCAGAGTGGGGTCTGACAACGCCAAACATAGATATCCCCACAACAGCTTGTAGGAGACAGAATACAGGGATAGTGTATTGTGGTAATTTGCATAGGTCATGTTACTTATGTCCTGTATTCTTTTAGGAAAGAATCTCTGTGGAAATTCCAGTTGTTGGATATGCCTGCTAGATATATACCAAAGGGGGCACTGTACACTATGATAGATCTGATGAATGCCAAATACAGCGGAACAATTAATTTCTTGGACCTAGATGTCATACCTTTGTTTATAAGTTGCATAACATAGAATGAATTCCTTACTACTGCAGGCATGTGATGGTCAAAGGCTAGATTATTGTCTTTGTGTGTCCCCAAATCCCTGACTACTGGGTTAGCTCTTAAGTGTGTAATGATTAGCATTAGCAGGTTCTACCTAACTTTCTGTTTCAAATTTTCAGAAAAAAATAAATAAGAATAAGCACAGTGTCCTTCCTTTAATGCTTTATGAAACAAAATTTTGCTTCATTGAACAATATTCTGCACTATCTAAGTCTGATATTTACCTTGTTTACTGCCTTATTCCAAAAGGCCAATAGTGTGCATCCAGGACTACAATCACCTCTGTTTTTACAAAAGCACAATTGTCTTAAAGAAGTGCCTATACTTCCTAACTCACATATATGTCAGGTGATATGTCACCCAGCATTATATCACCTCTTACTTCTGATTTTCTGCTGTAATAGAAAAACACCATTTGAGAAACAAGGAAAAAATAAAAATTAAACCTTTTTTAATGAGTGAGCTCTTTTGACCAATACAGGTCTTGTTCAGAATAAATTCAAGTCATTAATAAAACCATTGAAATACTATCTACAACAACCAGAACATCAGATCAGAGCTTTCAATTAGTCAGTCCTATTAACTCTTAAAGTAATACTGCATGAAAAAACGAAAAAACTTTGAAAACACAGTGAAATCCAAAAAAAAAAAAAAAAAAAAAAAAACTCTCAACAAAAAATATACTAAGTGTAGTAAAAGGGGAACTTATAAATCCCAGCATTGTTCAGTGTGCATAAATATCTCTTATGGCCCATATTTTGAGGTTTCTGTCGAAGGAGCTCAGTTGTTAAAAAAATCTTATTTAGTGCCAGGTTATTTTACATGTAGCTCCCAGTATGTGATTTACCTTACAAAATGTTCCTCCTGTGAGGTGTTTTATGTAGATACAACCAAAAAGGAATTAAAGAGGAGAGTTTATAAACATTAATATGCAATTAAAATCAAATTTATGAACATTAATATGCATTTAAAATCAGGAATTAGCTCTGCTAAATATGCATCTGAGTGTAAAAATTTTAATAAATTTTACTTCTGTATGATTGATCAGGTTATTACTGATTTTAATGGCAACAGGGAATGGGACCTGGAATTTAAAGAACTGAAATGGTTTATAGAACTGTATGGTTACAACACTCCTGGGCTTAATAGTTGTGTCAACCATAAAGTGATACTCCACAGAAGGCAATAGTATGATAAATGTAAATAAGAGTTTTTTATTTCATTGTTCACTCATTCGTATTTGTTCCTTGTTGGTCAAATGGTGCTTTTCTATGAGAATTTTTTACTTTTACCATGCATCATTGAGACATTTAGTTATTTTTTTGTTACAATTATGGTTTTCCCTGTCAAAGTTCCATTGCCCCTATGCTTTTCTTTTCTCCATGTTAAATAGTTGTTTCAAAACATAATGATGGCAGCATTACTGTATACAGGAAATCAAAACTGCCATAGGGTGAATGATAGAAGGAGAAACTCATGGTTGACATGTTCAAGAAATATTTTTATTTATTTATTTATTTATTTTTGTTGATCTATATAGTTTCACTAGTCTAGTAACTTCTTTTTTGAAGGGAGACTCAAGGTGGTATTTATATTAACAGGGGAAATTTAGCATGGGTGGCTGGGAACGTCCCCTACACTGTTCAACGGATGCCATGGGATCTTTTACATCGATCTGAGCTACCACCCACTGAAGTAGATGGGACCTTGTTTGAAAGTCTCATCCGAAGGATGATTCATTTATTTACTTGTTAGCTGGTTAACTGAACTAATCTTTTCTTTTCAATGTTCAGCCATGCACCACTGCATTAGTTAAAGCAATATAAACAACAGCAATATTACAGATGTAGTGCACAGATACGCTATATAGTCTAACACTGACCAATCAGCTTATGCACAGACACACTATATAGTCTAACACTGACCAATCAGCTGATAAAAAACTATGAGAAATATCTTGTAAAATTCTACAGTAGATTCTTTTCATATCCAGAACTGGTTCATGTCTTATGCCTACTGGTTATGCAAATAGTTCATAGGTTGGTACTAAGCTAACTGCCCTTGTGAGCCATTTTAAGCCTAGCCAATTATCCCTTGTGAGACTCAAACCCTGCACCTTGTGCTTGCAAGGAAAACACCTTAACCATTAGGCCACTCTCCCAGTCTTCAAATGATTATAATTAAAAGAGTATTGGAAATGAATAAATGAATGAGTCTAGCAAAATTCTTCAAATATTAGTCTTGGTAGTAGTTTGCTGGATGACTTAAAATTTTAACTCCAACTTCAGCCCCAATTAGCAAAAAACATTAAATATATATAAATACCAGGTTGATAAACATAGGTGTTACATTCTAAAAAGTGCACAGGATTTCTGATGGTATGAAATGTATATAACATGACATTATAAACAGGAATAAGAAAAAAGACTTTTTATATGAATAAATACTGAGGAGCATAACATAGACCAATGCTAGTAGAAACTGTTGACAAGAGTGTACAATGAGATGCACAACATTTAAGCAGGACTTTAATTTCCCAGTTTGACAGTAATGGTTCATCTTGCCAGTGAAGGTGACAGCTTCATAGTACTCCAAGTTTTCAGATTAAGGCAAGGCTGGACTTCACACTGTGAATTAATTTCACAGATCACGGCACATCTGTGAATTAAGTCGGGATGTGAAACTTTCCATCTATAACCATCTGTAGTGTCAACAACTAAAGAGATAAAGAGGGACATATACTTCACTATAATGTTTCAGAAGTACTCTTTTAGCTGCATGCAAATCAGCAGCATCATATATGACTTCACTGCACCAGTGACTAAGTATCCTGCATCCTTATAATGAAAAGTAAGTTTAAAATGGAATTTAATACTAGATCTTTTTGTTAAAAATATTATAACAAATATCACTTTTTAAATTATTACCACTTGAGCTGCCAAGAATGTATTGAAGGGAACAGTGGATATGATATTTACTAGATGAAATATAAAAGGAATAAATAAAACTAAATAAAGCAAACCACACTGGAGCCAGAAACAAATTGAGCACTTTCCTTGCGTTTATTACAGAACTTACTCAGAACTAAAAATCAATTACAGCCATTACCTTTTATAGATCCAATTAATTATGACATCATTTCACTAGTGCAGAGCTGTAGTAACTACAGAGGGATTAAATTGATCAGTCACAGCATGAAGTTATGGGAAAGAGTAGTGGAAGCTAGGTTAAGAAGGGATGTGATGATTAGTGAACAGCAGTATGGTTTCATGCCTGGAAAGAGCTCTACAGATGCGATGTTTGCTCTGAGAGTGTTGATGGAGAAGTATAGAGAATGTCAGGAGGAGTTGCATTGTGTTTTGTAGACTTGGAGAAAGCATACGACAGGGTGCCTGGAGAGGAGTTGTGGTATTGTATGAGGAAGTCAGGTGTGTCAGAGAAGTATGTAAGAGTGATACAGGATATGTACGAGGGTAGTGTGACAGCGGTGAGGTCTGTGGTGGGAGTGACGGATGCGTTTAAGGTGGAGGTGGGGTTACATCAAGGATCAGCTCTGAGCCCTTTCTTATTTGCAATGGTGATGGACAGGTTGACAGACGAGATCAGACAGGAGTCCCCATGGACTATGATGTTTGCAGATGACATTGTGATCTGTATTGAGAGTAGGGAACAGGTGGAGGAGACCCTGGAGAGATGGAGATATGTTCTAGAGAGAAGAGGAATGAAGGTCAGCAGGACCAAGACAGAATATATGTGTGTGAATGAGAGGGAGGATAGAGGAATGGTGAGGATGCAAGGAGTAGAGGTGGTGAAGGTGGATGAGTTTAAATACTTGGGGTCAATAGTTCAGAGTAACGGTGAGTGTGGAAGAGAGGTGAAAAAGAGAGTACAGGCAGGATGGAGTGGCTGGAGAAGAGTGTCAGGAGTGATTTGTGACAGACGAGTACCTGTAAGAGTGAAAGGGAAGGTCTACAAGAGGGTAGCGAGACCAGCTATGTTATATGGGTTGGAGACAGTGGCATTGACAAAAAGGCAGGAGTTTGAGCTGTATGTGGCAGAGTTAAAGATGTTACAATTTGCACTGGGTGTGACAAGGGTGGACAGGATTAGGAATAAGTATATTAGAGAGTCAGCCCAGGTTGGAAGTAGGGTTGCCACCTTTCTATTGTGCCAGTTCCTGACAAACAAGCCCCGCCCCATGCACAATCAAGCCACACCCATTCCATTTAATAGCCACACCCTTTACTCTAGCACCCTTCAGCACAAGTCTTTAATATCACATACAGTTACCAATAAGTAGAAAAATGTGCAACGAGTCAAAAGTAAATTAAAAAAAACTTTATTTAGCAATACTTCATTCAAAGGTTCACTACATACAACAGTACATCACACACAAGCATGGGAAAACTAAACCCAAGTCTAATATCAGGTAGTACTAAAATTGAAATACAATTACTTAGATATTAAAAACACCAGTTCATTCAAAGCAGTACATTAAGGGTTCACCACACACAATAGTAAAAAAAAGCAACTGTTTAAAGTATCTTCACAGTTTTGCTAGAAATCATTGCTTATACTTGAAGCTATATTTGGCATTTGATCTAGAAGGCTCAAGTAATGGCTGGTTATTTCTCACAAATGAATAAAATTGCGAACAACTCATGTTAAAGTTTAGCTTGACCTGCAACTCTGCCTTCACAAGTAACACAAGCATTCTATTTCTTACATCAGTCCACGCATTCCCCATAAGTGAAAAAACCCTTTCCACAAAGCTATTGCTGGGGTGGATTGAAAGAGCAAACTGCACCAGTCTGCAGTGGTTTGCAGTCTGGAGCTTTACTAAAAAAAGTCACCCAGCGATCACTTACAGATTCCTCTGTCATCTGTAACAGGGCTGGCAATGCAGCAGTTAAAATACAGTAGTCTGAGTAAAGTGCTTCAATGTCCACATCCAATTTGAAGAGGTCTGCAACTGTACGCAGTTCTGGCCAAGTTACAGGATGTTGGAGGCTGAGTACCTGCATAGCTTTAAAGGGACTATTATCATAGTCAAACCACGTCTGTAGGTAACAAAGTGCTTTACTGTAAAAATCACATAAGGTCCTACAGACCTGCTGTGCGACAGCTGGAGTAAAGTGCTGTAAGGCAGATGAAACTTTAGCACCAAAGAACTGGTCATCTAGCCTTCTCTGCAACTCATCTTTTAGACTTTTTATCACGGTGTACAACTCTGGAGCAGAGAGAGTGTTACTTTCAAGTTTTGCTATAGACTTGTGGAATACCTGCAGGATGTAGTGCATGAAATGTATGTAGCACTCTGTCTCCGAGACATCCCCACTGATTCCATCCTCATCGGCCTCCACAAATTTCCAGATAAGGGGGTGGCAGTCCTCAGGCCCTTGACTAATAAAATAACTTTTAATAGCAGGCCAACATTCTACCAGCCTTGCCACAGCTGGGAACAAAGACAGCCACCTTGTTACAACATGCTGCATTATTTCCTTAAAGTCCTGGTCTAGGAAAGAATAGAAGCCTTCAACAGTGCCATTTTTTTAGCAGATGCTGAAAACTCACTATGTACTTTCAAAACCAGAGTCTCCACATCAAACTTTGCAAGGGACTTGCTTGAATGCTTGGCACAGTTATGTATTACATGGCATAAACAGTTTGCTGCAATGATGTGAGGCACCTCAGATTTCAAACTTTTAAAAACAGACCTGTGCTTTCCATAATTGACTGAAGCATTGTATGCAGCATAGCTAGCAATGTTTTGTACTTTGAGTCCTTTATGCACAAGGATGTCCTTTATTTTAGTAAAGATACATTCAGAACTTTCGTTATGATCCTCATAGAAATCAAGGAGTTTCTGTTGTGTGCCATGGGTGTGAGTAAAGTACTGAATAACTAAAGGGAGCATTTTTCTGTTCCCTTTATTGGATGCATCTGATCCCACTGAGAAATAGGAATTGCCAAGTTCCTGCAGAAGGAGCTCCTGTGAATGAGGTGCAAGTACATTCATGACAATACTCTCAGATTTTGTCTTCCCACAGGTGAATTTCGAAGCCAAAGTAGAATCAGGGAAGACTGTCGGTGCCAGCTTACCTCCACAATCTATGGATACATATGAGTGACCATGTTTCACTCCATGAAAGACTGCTGTCACTTCAGCTGCAGTGACTTTGAAAGCTTCACTGGTTACACTACATGGCTGAATAAACTTGGTCATTACAAGGTTCTGCCTCTGGAGCTGAAGGCTTTGCTGATGTTTGTCTGACTTCTGATGGCTTTTTGATGCCTTTCCCCATCCCATTTTACAGTGAAAATTGTTCCACAGGATGTGCACTTTGCCATGGCATCTGCATTTGGAACAGGTCGCACCCATGAGTAGCTTTGCTCCCACACCTTATTATAATTGCAGAAAAACCTCTTAGGAGACACGCTTTCAGCCTCTTCTTGATGATCCATTGACCTTTTCCTGAACATGATTCATGCAGGATCCTTGCTCAACACTACAATAAACCAAAACAGCTATTAATAGAAAATCAAAACACTTGTGACCAACACCAGTGCCTGGTGGGGCCTGTGTCAGTCAGTAGCCACTAGCCAGAGTTCACATTCACATGTGAATCTCCAGACTTTCACACCCTAGTAATACCAAGTTGGTATAGGGAAAAAAAAATGAGACTCCTCATGAAAAATTACAGTGAAGGTAAAGCAATGAAAGGCAGAAGCAACTCCTGTCTGAGGAACTTTCTGCAGCTGTTACACATGAACCTGGTGTGACAACAGAATAGGCACAGAAGGCATTCAACTGTGTGTAAAACACATGGGTCAGACACTACAGCAATGCACCAAATTAAGACCCTCTGCTTTTATGTAGAACCCAGTGCAAACGTTATCCAGCTGAGTCTGAACACAGCAAGAAAGTTCAGGCATACTGTGGACTGACAAGATAAAGATGAGATACATGGCAGCTCAGCAATCATACCCTCTGGCTACAACTGTAATAACTTGCATAAAGACAAACAGGACATAGTGTGGGCCAACACAATGATAAACATGAAATATGTAACTCAGCAATCATAATACCCTCTGGCTGCAACAGTAATAACTTGCATAATGATAAGAGACCGTATGGGCAGACATGATAAAGACGAATTCCGTAGCCCCACAGTATTCCAGATGCAACACCCCATATTAAGTGCAATTTCTCTTAAAAGCACAGAGACCAGTCAACTTGGGGCTGGTTTCTCCCCTTTTCCACTCCAGATCCCCACCACCACCTCCCACTGGCACAGTTAGAGTTGAGCATAATGGCCAAGTGAAGACCTCCAGCACCCTATTTATCAAACAGTGCTTTGGGACCCTGCTCAAGCAGTTGAGACACACTTGAGGTCTGATTTATATACACAAGGGAAAGGCTGGCACAAGATTACTAACTATGACCCCCTTTTCCCCAGACTACAACGTAATCATTGCCAGCTACTTCTTATAAGCAACTTTAAGGCCCTAACAAAGTGAGTTCAGTCTTACTGTTCAATAGTAATAAACCTTGCTAGTTTGACCAATGCCAAGGTAGAGTGGCCCAGTGTCACTAAATAAATATTTAAGTAGTCTCAAAACTTAAATATCTACACAACAAAACGTTAGTAAATATCCAGTGTATATTCACTGTAACAAGCTCAAAACCACATGAAATATTTCACATTGACAGTCCCAAAGAAAAGCAACTACATCAAGCCTTGCTATATACCCAAGACACCTAGAAAGAAAAACAGGTCAAGGTAAACATCACGGTGATGATAGACTAGAAAAGACAGTTCTACAGTCCAAGCATCCTATACAAATCATGTAGTCATATATTCACTGTAACATCAAATGAATAGACGGTATACCCTAGAAAACACAGATAAAGGTAAACAGTGCTGATGACAAGCTAGACAAAGAGCTACATTTAAGCCTCACTATAATACGAAGACTGTACACCCTAGACATAGACACCCTAGGAAGAAACACAGGTCAAGGTAAACATCACGGTGATGACAGACTAGAAAAGACAGTTCTACAGTCCAGGCATCCTATACAAATCATGTAGTCATTATATATTCACTGTAACATCAAACGAACTAAGCCTTGGTATAGACGGTATACCCTAGAAAACACAGATAAAGGTAAACAGTGCTGATGACAAGCTAGACAAAAAGCTACATTTAAGCCTCACTATAATACGAAGACTGTACACCCTAGAAAGACACCCTAGGAAGAAACACAGGTCAAGGTAAACATCACGGTGATGACAGACTAGAAAAGAAAGATCTACAGTCCAAGCATCTTTTACAAATCATGTAGTCATTATATATTCACTGTAACCAAGTCCAAAACCAGATGAAATATTTAAAACATTGCAGTAAAAATAGCCTTGGTATACCCTAGAAAATGCAGATCAAGGTAAACATAGCAGTGATGACTAGAGAAATGATAGTTCTACAATCATAGCAAGAACCCTATATAACTCCATCAGTATACATTCACTATCAAAGTGCACCCACATGAAAAATAATAAATCAAAGTGCACCCACATGAAAATAATAAATCAAAGTGCACCCACATGAAAAATAATAAATCAAAGTGCACCCACATGAAAAATAGTTACACTAACTGCAGTTAAAAACAGCCAAACCAACCCTTCCTATATATATCTGCAGACAGTATACTAGAAACTACAGATAAAGAATAAGGTAGATGTGGTGATTACAAACTAGAAATTGTTCTAGTTAATAATCACCACAAGTTGAACATCTAGATACAGTTACACACATCTTGTCACCATCAATGAATGAGATAGTGCCAGAACAGCTAGTGAATTAATATAAATTTAATATTTAAAAAATTCACTAGTAGCTGTGCTGGCAATATTTCATTCCCCTTGTCACACTAATCTTTGAAAAATCTACCTTAATTCCAAAGAATTCATCCATTAAAAAAAATTCACTTACCTCCAGAAAAAGCAGCTCAGGGCTCCTTAAACAAGCTCTCAGCCAGAAGAGAACAGGCAGCTAACAAAGGGCCAGCAAGCAGCAGGCAGGCAGGGGAACACAACACCACCAAGTCGGCCAGTCCACAGCACTTCTCCAGGGCAAGACTCCAGCAAGCAAGGCAAGCAGCAGGGCTAGGGCAATCCTTCCAAGCTCCAGGCAACAGCAGCAAATGAAACCAGCACACCACACCAGGCAATCCACCGAAGACATCCCGAACATCTAGTAAACAGCCGAACCAGCAAGAAATTTCAGACCTTAAGTACCGACCTTTTAGAGTAGAGACAGTAAAAGGTAAAAGTATAGCTGGAGCACCGCTTTTTATCCCCTAATTTTCGTGGGCTTTGCGGGGATTTGACTTGCAAATCTAAGTGTTGATTGGCTGCTTGCTGCATGAGCCTCTTCTGCAGCAAGCAGCCAATCAACCGAGAGTCCAAGACGGCAATGTCATTTTTTTTTGTTGTTGTCATACAGACGCGCTGACGTCGTACAACTCGTTATTATTATTTCCGGACTCCCAGAGCGAGAACCGGAGAACCGGATTGCCCTATTGATTTCCGGGCACTCCAAAAAAAAAATGGAGGGGTGGCAACGCTGGTTGGAAGGTTTGGAGACAAAGCCAGAGAAGCAAGATTACATTGGTTTGGACATGTGCTGAGAAGGGATGCGGAGTATATTGGGAAAAAGATGCTAAGGATGAAGCTACCAGATAACAGGAAAAGAGGAAGGCCTAAGATAAGGTTTATGGATGTAGTGAGAGAGGACATGCAGGTGGTTGGTGTGACAGAGCAAGATGCAGAGAACAGGAAGAAATGGAAACAGGTGATCCGCTGTGGCGACCCCTAACAGGAACAGCCGAAAGAAGATGATGAGTGAATAATTAAAACTGGCAAACAATAATCTGAAAGGCCAGTAGAGTTCAGTTTAAGCAACTAATTCTTTTTTCCATGAAATATATTTTGTAGATGTCAAGAACAGTAATACAGAAATATGTGGACTCCAATATATTCAGACACATTTTTAGGTAAGAGGTTGCATGCTCATTGCATTTGTTAATGCACTATGTGCCTAGCAGTTGTGGGTTGTTTTATGTATGTTCATATCGGCTGTCAAATTACTTTAGATTGTTTTGCTAGGTTATGGCTAAAAAATAAACCCACGTGGTTGAGCTAACCTATGAGGTCAAAATAAACTAAAAATAAATAACAGTAATATCAGTGGGCAAACTGCAAAATTTATGCATTTATATTTCCTTTGTATATTTGTGTCATCTGCTTTACGTTTCTTAAGGAAACAGAAATGTTCACACACACATATATCTATATCTATATATATTTATATATTTATATATATATATATATATATATATATATATATATATATATATATATATATATTAAATGACAAAAGAATAACAGAATGAATCAGTACATTAGTAATGGCATGCCCAGAGTATACAGTGATAATTCAGTTCTCTAGAGGCAATCTCCTGGTTCTAAAAAATATTAGAGGTCATAACTTATTGCACAGTTTTATTTTTAAACTAATACATACATCATTGTTTAATGACTAGCCATGTAAACAAGTACTTGTCGGTCTGAGTTTTATGATCAGAACAAAACAGCAGAAAAAAATCATGTAAGTGGGATTTTGGGCACCGGTTTAGTGTTATCACTAGCAAAAGGTAGCATCTACATAAAGTGATCCAAGATGTGTATAATTAAGAATATTAATATTGCTGGTGTCAGCTCCTTTCACACACTACTATGGTCACATGTACAATCCTGTAAGAAAAAATATATATTCATGAGTATAGTTAATTTTCTTCCACTTTTCAATCTGTGTGAAATTATTTCAAATGTTCAGAATATTGGAATGACCTTTCCAATAATGTACAGAGTTCATAAATTGTGTATGATGAAAAATAAATGCATCACCTTTTCATCAAACTTAATTTTCAGATCAGTATAATTTAATATGTTGATGTTATAATGAACTTGTTTGCATTTCTTACTTTGCTTTAGCCTTCATATCTTTAATATTGGTGGAACACAGTGTTTCACATGATGTGTGTCAGAGTCCAGAAGCAGTAGTACCAATACAGTACATGTAAAACAGCCATATAAAAGATTTATTATGTATTTGTCAAATTTCATTCAACTTGACATATTTCAGACATTCCTTATTTAAAAGATTAATGTCCTCAAAGTGGCAGTCTGGCAATATTTTCCTTATACTGGGACTGTTATAGACTCCACTGTGGTAATCTCCATCAAGCATTTTGAACCAAGAAAGACCTACCTTTCTTGACAGCCTACTGGTTTGTAGAATAAATAGTTCCCCAGATACCAGGTAAAAGGACCTACAGCTTTGTCAACAGATGAATGAAACAAACTCTCATGATACATTCATATCCCAACATGTCTCCTTCCTTTACGGAAAAAAAAAGTGTACATGCTCAGTGTAAACCTAGATAATAAACCTCATATTTTTCCATGATTTCCTACTATAAATTTGGAAGCAACTTTTGAATATTGTTTATAGGTTAGGTTTGTTACAGTATATAGACTGATTGTCTAATACTAATCTATGAAGTATAGAACTACCAAGGCAACTGACACTAGTGTCAATATGTTGCAAGTAAAATTAATTTAATAGAGTAACTTTTCTATTAGACATGAATTGCAAAACTAAAACACTTAACAGTATATCCTGACCAAATCATTACACGCAATGACATTTACTCATTCTGAAAACAATAATAACACATGGCATTTCTCAAATATGCATCAAAATGGGATGTCAATCAGTGAGAAAAACATTGCAACAGCACTGTTATTTTGGGTTCCCTTTTTATAGTAGAATGCTCAAATGCAATCAGCATAACATGGTGCCAAAAAAAGCGGAAGGAATGGAAGAGAGGTATAATATAGAATGGGACGGGATTATTGTTGTGCAGGATCGCAGCACAGTGGACATCAGGGTATTGCTCCTTTCCCCACTGAGGTGTGATATAATTAGCAGAGGGTGTGCAGGTGCTCTTACCTCCCTGCAAAAAAAAAAAAAAAAAAAAAAAAAATAGCAGGATTTTTTTTTAACTTTATCTTTTTATTTTTTTATTTTTTGTTTTTGTTTTGCTTTCAGTATTAGTTTTTTTCATTCTGTTATGGCTCAGTGTCGTATCGATTGCTAATTTGAGCATTCAGCAATATCATAGGAACCCGTTGTTTTGTACACATCTAATCTGGAGATTGCTGCAAATAATAAATTAGCACTGAAAATAATCACTGTTCATAATTTTGTCATTGCTGCACTAGCCACATAGCTATGGCTACTGCAGCAGTGTTCATCATTTGATCAATGCTGCAGAAGCCATAGATATAATGGTTATGCTCTGCCTAGGATGTAACAGTCAGCAAGTCAACTTCCAAAGCTTAAGGGCACCTTCCATTTCCCAAAACTGTTGAAGGCTTGAGAATGGCTAGACATAATTATCAGTCTGAGCACCAAGCCCTTCAGAGCTTTCCTGCCAATGAAGCATACTCCTCTTGTGGGCTTTCAAGGCATGATGGTCATCTATCATTGTTTTCATTTTTCCATAACTGCGCAGATAAGCTCCTTTCGGGGAAAAATCTTCCACTTTTACATTTTATGATTGAAACTGTACTTTTTGCGAACAACTGTTTATTTCTAGCTAGGTTTTATTGTTTTTGAGACTGTCTTGCCACATTTCTGTTAGCTGTAGCAATGTGCCCTATTTTACTTATTTGACAGTAAACGCTGGTTGTATTCAATTTCATTGTATTTTTATGCCTAAAAATTGTTTTTAAATATTTTTAGGCAAGTGCTTTTTGTGCTTATCACTGTGTCATTTTATTGAAAATACTACTCTAGGATACTTGCCTGTTTAACAACTGTCGATAACATCGCTAACCACATTTCAGGCTTCTTTCTTAGCTTAACCATGGAACAGCTTATTAGTTACATAGTTTCTTCTTGTTCCAGACACAAGATAAAGAAAATGACTAAACTGCCTTATTAACTTCAGCAGCCTGCTTCTTTGCTTCAGTCACAGACGGGTGAGCCTGCTCTGGCCATTTTAGGTTACTCACACTTATAATGTTCCTTGGTTTCCTTTAGTGTAGCTCCTTCTGTAATTATGGATCAAGGATTAAACACAAACTTTGAGATTGTTTAATTGCCCTTAGTGGGTACAAAAGAACCACTGGCGTTAATCTTACAGTTTGGTGTGAGAAGTTCTTCTCTTTCTAGCTGGACTAAGATGTGTGATCCCCTGAGGTGATGTTCCTGTCATGAAATGACATGCTTCTATAAGACTCCACTTTAAAAGGAGCATAGGGTTAAGCATTTATCTTCCCTTGTCTCTTTTTCCTAGATAGGGAAGAGCTGTTGGACTAGCTAAGGTTTTTTTTTCCATCTTTTTACCCTTCACATTCCAGATTTTCTGGTAAAAGAAAAGGGTATTCTTCATTTTCTGATTAATTCTACTGGGCTGAATGAGGAATACAGTTAAAGTTATCTGATTCAGTTACTTTCTTTCAGGCATCAGATTCTCTTTCTGAGGGAAGTTTTTCTTCTGACGTTCCCTCGGAAAAGTTTTTCTTTTCTGACTCCATTGCTAGAATGAATTTATATTTTTCAAAGGGCAATATGACTTTCCAGTTTCTTTGAAAAAAATATTATGATTTATTATCCTGGAATTTCCTCAGTTTGGTGCTGTTCCTTCTGTACTTCCAGCTTGGGAGGATGTTTCTATTATAGCTTGCAACATGTCTGACGGCCAACATGTGGCCTCTAAAAAGGCAGGCAACTTGTATGATGTTCCTTAACTTCATAATTACTGATTTTCTGTATCCAAGTCTGACCCTGTAGTGATTTCTTTGTCAAATCATTTTGTAGTGAAGCATTTAACAAATGCTAATCGATCTCCTTCTGACAGGGATGCAAAAGCTATTTGATAGATATGGGTAAAAAGTGTTTTCTTCTTCTTCTCTTATTTAGAATTCTTAATTGTCATGTTCTTCCTTCTATTGAGGCTAAACAATCTCTAAATGTTTATGACTTAGTTCATGCATCTTCCACCTGAAGCTGCTAGGTCTTTTATGTTATGATTTGCACAGCTATTTTCTCCAAAAGGCATAAAAGTTGGAAGTTTTGAATGCTCCCTGTGATAGGCAAATTGTTTTAGGACCGCATTCTGCTGACATCCTCAAAATGCCATGAGAGAGAGAAATTGTTTCAGGGGTGACTCACTTTTTTCAGCCTTCCTTCTCCAAGTCCATTTAATGTTTAATGTTTCATCCCTATTTCAGGATCCTTTTATAAAAAGCAAATTAAACAGATTCAATAGTCTTCAGGCAAGCAG